>NW_018240012.1:63947-82629 GCF_001263595.1 Phalaenopsis equestris | reverse complement strand
CTGTACTTTCATTTAGACCATGGGAAATCTCGTTAGCAATCGTAGGTTACCTCCTCCGAGGGATTCCCGATCATCCGATAGAGATGTCTTAATTTAGTTGCAATTGTTGTTTTGTGATGTTTGTGATTAAATTTTGAGTTGTCTTATATTTTGAATGTTGTGACGGTGAATTTTATCCTGGTTGATTTTAATTTAGTTTTGCTTTTGCAGCTATCCTAGTAGTTTTGGTTTTCATGCAAGTTTTTCATGCAAGGTGACATCATTGTTTAACATGTAAGTTTTGTATGCATAAAGATACAGTGTGGAAAGTACAAGAAAAGATGGTATTGTAAACTATAAAACTATAAAAGCATACCTATTCTAAAAGCATACCTATTGAGTCTTCTCGTTCCACCACCTAAAAGGTCAGTACTTGTAAGGCATATATATAGTATTGCAAGGAATTTAAATTGTATGGGTAGATGAAGGTTTAGCTACCAGACCCCAGGCTATGATTTTATTGAGCCTTGAGAGATCCTAGTGGATAATTTTAGAATAAAACACGGTAAGTTCAATTTGTCCTTCAAAATATCCAAAAGATTTCAAAGTGCTCGGGTATGACCCTGAACTATTTTGAAGATCACTTGAATTATTTTGAGTTCATTTCTAAACTTATCATATTGTTCCATTAACCATCCATGTTTGGAGTGTGGCTACCTCGTTGCTCAGTGAAACTCAACTATTTAATTATCTCAAGGATAGGATACTCAATTAGTCAATTGATGTTTCATTTAAAGCTTATGTGAGTGGGTGCCCCTAAAATAAGTTTAGGTTATTCAAGATTATGGTGCCAACAATTAAGGTAAGGCTGCTTAATTATCTCAAGGATAGGATACTCAATTAGTCAACTGATGTTTCATTTAAAGCTTATGTGAGTGGGTGCTCCTAAAATAAGTTTAGGTTATTTAAGATTATGGTGCCAACAATTAAGGTAAGGCTTGTAGTGTTAAAAGATGTTAATCACCAATTATGTTATCTTCTAAATCAAATCAATTGAATTTAGATATTGAGCTTATGTCACTATTAAGCCCTTAACAATCATGATAGGTGAAATGGTGATTATCAAGGTTTTGATTTTAAATGACATGTATTCTTATCAAATGGTCAAACCATCCTCAACTTTGAGTTTAAGAAAAGTGAATTTTCATCTTTCCAACTTAATCCCATCACTTAAGAATCGTCTGATCTTAATTGACTTCTAGGTCATGAAGGTTCGAAGAATTATGATGTTGTTGATGTTGTGCAAGGGTGGTGAGTGAGTTTCTACTTCTTAACCCCATTTCATTTCAATCATCCAAACATGTTCATTAAGATCAAAATTACTCATTTTTCTCTTGGTTAATCCTAAATTTTGAAGGCACCAAAGTCTAAAATTACCACTTTATCCTTAGGGCGCTTCACCTCATAACTCATTAAAAAAACTTAAATGACTTTTAGGGTTTAGAGTGTCATATTCATGAGGTAATCATAATGTTAGAGGGGAACATGTGAACCTCTCAAAATTTTAATTTAATTTAGATAATTATTTAAATTTAGAAAATAGGATTTTCAAAGGTTAACTTTAACTATCCAAAATAAAATTTATATTAATGGAAAAATTACTAGAGATTCCCTAAGGTCAGAGAAACACTTAGACAAAATTTTATGATTTTTTGAATCAAATTTCTATCATCATTATTTAATTTTTAATCAATTTCAATGACTAAATTAAATAGAAAATGATATTTTAATTACCAAAATCATTTTTATATTTTTAATGGACTTCTTTTAATTCAGAAATCCCAGAGAATTAAATCTTATATTATTTTTAATTTTTAATTTATTTAATATAATTATTTTAATGGTAAAATAAGGAAAATTCATTTTTAGGCATTAAAATTTTTTTTAACTTCAAAAAATTAGGAAAAATATTTTAATGAGTCCCAAATGATCAGAGAACAATTAGAAACATTTTGAAATATTTTTATATTTTTGGAATTTTTAATTTTTCTTAATTATTTTAAATCTAAAATTTGGCTAAAAAATCAAATATTTTACCAAAAAATAATTTTTATTTTTCTTAAGTGCCTCTAATCACAAGAAACTCATAATACAACTTTTCATAATTTTCCCAAGTATATTTAGTTTATTATAAATATTTTTTTGTACAAAAATGTAAGGTTTCTTAGAAAATCAACTTTAGTGCTTAAACTAAGTGAAATAATTTTGATATTTTTACAGTGAGTAAATATGATTTTTATGAACAGTAGGGAACTGATTTTCTTAATTTTTGATAATTATATAATTTACATAAATTAATATAAGATCTATGCATTTAACTAAGTCTAGAAATATACAAGGTGATTGAAAGCCTCACAATAATTTTCCTAGACTTCTTTGACCAAAGGAAACCTACTAATATTACTCACATAATTTTCCAAGTGATATTTTGATTTATATAATTAAGATAAGACAAAATGGCCACTTTAGCTTGAAAATTAGAGCTAGAAGCATAGAGATGCCCTCTGACCTTGGAAAAATCAGGGAACATCTCCTCTGTGATGGGGAATAAATCATCAAAATTTCATGCCATGGTGAAATAATTTAAGCTGTGGAGAATTAAAATACCACAGAGGGTATTTAATTCATTAAAAATAATATATTTGAAAAATAATTTTTATTTTTGGTCCATATTATTCTCCTCTATTTAGTGAGCAAGAGGGTATTTTTCTTTTATTTTTATAATTATTTAGAGAAAGATATGAATTTTTGAAGTTTAGGTATTAAAAATAATTCAAAAATCCCATATTGTTCTACTTATCCACGCGGCGCCAACTCATCCTATGACGGCTCCGAACTCACACACGGCGCGCTCTCATTCGATGTTGCCTTCCACTTTAGCTGCCATGCGGCCTGCAGTTCACTCACCATCCGCTTGTCTGACTTGATCTCCTTCGTTGGTTGGATACACGCGCGATCAGACAATTCTCCGTTATCGTCCCCATGTGACCTAACCGTAATTCGTTCATACTAAAACCTTAGGATCTTCATTTAGACTCAACCAAATTGCATGGGGTTTGTTTCTAAACCTTCATCTAATCAAGCCAAACATAGCTATGTGGGTTAATCAAGTATGAAATTAAGCCATTACAAGTGGAGAATCAAAATAAGCTCAAGCTAGGGTTAAAGCTCAATACCTTTGTCTTACCTTTGTCTACCTTGCTCTAAGAAGGGAGGCCTCAATCAGATGGTTGTGGTAGCTTTGATTGGACCCAATGAACCTAAGGATGAAGTCTTGTGTCCTGGTGAATTGTCTAGGTATGAATTTAATCAAGCTCAATTTTAGGTGTTAGTCTAGAGCTAGGTTAGAGGCTGTTCGAGAGGGGGCTTTGATGGGGAATCAATTCCTCTCACTGTGGGATGATGTGGGCTCAATTAGTTTGAGTTTTATGGACTGTAGAGAGATGTCCTAGTTTGAGCTGAAACTTTGAGCTTAAAATTGGGCTTCCATAGTGGGGATCAATGGGAGAAAATGATGGGAACATGATGACAGTGAGCTTGGGAGTCCTTGGAGAGTGCCTGAGAACAATTGGAAAGAGTTTCCCCAAGGATTTTAGCACACATCTCTCCTTGGCCATGAAGGGGTAGATTAAATAGAGGAGCTTACGGGGGAGCTCAGGGTAAATTGATGGGTGTAAAATGGTGCTTAAGTGGAGGGCTGAGGAGCTCTAAAGAGCCATTGGGATGAGCTAACCTTTAGGGTTGAAATTGGGTTTGATTTGGCCTTGGGGCTTTTTCTCTTGCAGTTTTTCAGCCACTAGGTTAGCCAACAAGGCCAGGGGAGGTATCCAGAAGGTCAGGTGAGCTAAGGGGAGGCTTAATTATAATTTACTCCCAATGGTAAGTGATGATGAGAGAGATATTTGGTTAAGGCCCAAAAATGGGCTAAGATCCCTTAATTTAGGGACCCATTGGTCCATAGCTTACCTGAGTGGTTTGAGAGGGTTTAGCTTGGTTCATATGGTGTACTTGGTGGCTGTGGTGTCATTAATTTGGTGTCTTAGGCATGGTTAAGTAAATTTTTGTGCATGGGTCCAATTTGGGTCCAAATGGCCAAAAGTTGGGTTTGGGTTAGGCTAGCCATGACTTTGAGCCCAATTTATTTATCAACATTGTATAGATGATTTTTCTAAGGATTTTTGGTGAAGTATTGAAGTGACTTTGAGTTCAATTGGAAGCTTAATTTGAATGATTTTAGGATCTTGGTCAATTTAGGCAAGTTGGGCGTTCAATTGGAAGCTTAATTTGAAGGATTTTAGGATCTTGGTCAATTTAGGCAAGTTGGGTAGTCGCGATCACTAAGGTTGGGCTAAGTCCATATTGATGGCTGAAAATGGTCTATAGGAATGTCATGAAGAGTTTTTAACACCAATTGGGTGTCAATTTTGGGGTTAGGGCATTCAATTTAGTGGAATTTGGAGAGCCAATTTGGGGTAAATTTAGGGATTTTTAACTTGGGTTAAAATTAGGTGAAATTGAGGCTTCACTAAGGCCAATTGAAGGTCAAATTTGATGTGTATGATTTTTATGAAGGGTTCAGGATTCAAATTGGGGCAAATTAATTAGGCTATGGGGTTAAATTTTGTGAGATTAAGTCATATGGCTAAAATTGGGGTTTCTTATATGGATCAAAATTGAGCTCAAAGCATGGGACAATTAGGCTTGGGTTTGGTTTAGATTGATCAAATGAAAGATGAATTAGAGTTTAGGATTAAAATTGTGGGGAATTAAGGCCCAATTGATGGACATTTGGGTGAATTTCGGGAAATTGGGCTTTTAAGGGCAATTTGGAGGTTTTGATCTAAATGGTAAAATTGACCAAATTATTTTCAATTGGAGGGTCCAAAATGATTTTGGAGACAATTGAAGTAATTTTGGATGTTTTGGAAGAGTTTGGGGGTGCCAAGTGTAGTTTTTTAACTTTGGCAAATTTAGGGTATTTTAACAATTTTGGAATTTTTGGGTGGATTTGGCCAATTTGGGTATTTTGAAATGGTTTGAAATGATTTTTGAACAAATTTGAGTATTTGGACCAAATTTAGGGTTTCAAGGGCACTTAGATAATTTGGGTGGATTTAGGGGCAAAATGCCAAATTGGACAATCTAGTAGAATTGGGGTACCAACCACCCTATATGAGCTATGGACCAATGAAATTACCATTTGGGTTCTTTATGTAGCGGTCTTAGCTAAAGCCTAGCCTAGGGCTGATGGGTTTAGGGGACCATCTACTTGAGTCTCCCAAAGGATCAAGGGATCAAAATCAACAATTTGGTTTTAGGATTGAGAGTGATTGTGGGTGAAAGTGAGTGCAAGTGAGTGAACTAGCTCGAGACCAACACCCAAGGTTAACCCTAAGGTCAAACAATCCTATGGTAACTCTCCTTGAGTTCCCCCATACTGACCCCACCTACTAAGTGCTATAAGTTAGGACAAATATGTGGAACTTCAAGTTGAGCAAAGAAGAGTTTAGAGTTTCTAATGGTGAGGGTTCCTTTTCTAGTTTTCTAGGAATAGTCAATAGGAAAGTCCTATGGCTAGACCCTAGGCTACTAAAAAGGGAAAACTAAGCCTCAACCAAAAGTGAGGTCAATAGAGTTTTAAGGAGAAAAGCTCAAGTTTGGAACAATTATTATGGAATTCAAAGGGAGAAAACTAAAGGATACCATAGATTTTGAGGAGAACCTCAGTGACTTCCCAAGAAATCATATGGTATGACTTCAATTTTAAAGAGATATGATTAAAAGTTTCATCCTACATATTTTGTTAATTAGGGCTTACATTTGCATGATACAATCATACAAATAGCCTTGAAGATATGAAGATTTATGTCATAATGAATGAAAACCTTGGAATTCTAAAATGAGTTAGAGCTTAAATTGCATAACATGATTGTGCAAAGGTGTCAAAATAAGGTGAGGTTTTATGTTGTACTAGGTGAGCTACCTCAAAGTCCTATAGCTTGTTATTTAATTCTAGAAAAAGGTTTGCTCATGTAGATCTGTTTGCTCTCTTGAAGTCATTCTTTTGTACATCCTCGTCATGCTACCCACAGAGTTAGCTTCGAGCTCCTCGTCCAAGTAGCAGTCTTAAGGTCTAAGATTCAAAAGGATTTACCATGTATGTTTTAATGTTTTGGTTTTGTTGCTATAAGTTCAATCATGGGGGGGGGGGGGGGGGGGTTAAAGTTTATTAGAGCAACGCCATTTAGTATCCCATGGTTCCCTCATTTTGGTACCATTATTTTTTCTTGAATTTAGTTAGTCTAAATGAGTTGCTAAGCTCATTTAAAATGGGGAGATCTCGTTAGCAACCATAGGTTATCCCATCTGAGGTACTCCCGTAAATTCAAAAGGATGCGTTATGCTATGTTTTTTTTAAATGTTGTTTAATTTTGAAAGTAGTTTTGTAATTTTTAATTTTTTGAAAAGTTTTGTAGGTAAAGTAAATAAATGTAGCTAAGAAAGTTTTGTAAAGTAAATAAGTAAAATTGCATTGCATGAAATATAAATGCGTACCCGGGCCTCTGCTACCGCTGCATGATTAGCATCATAAAGCATAATATATCACCAGGAAATTTAAATAAATTGCAGGAAAGTAAATAGAATCATTTTGTTGTCAGAAAAAGTCAGAAAGAAAATGAGTCGTAGCAAAACACAAGTAAAAGTAAACCTGTAGTCACATGTAAAAAACTAGAACTGGTGTAAGACTTTGGTAAAGGTGGGGGCTTTGAGCTGGACTATGTGCTTCCCAACCTTAAGTAAGAGCTATCAATCCAATAATCTATGGAGGATAGTTCTAACCTCGATCCAAGTGATTAACTTTGAACCTTTATAAGTTTTCATTTAAATTTAATTTTCATCCATATAAAATTTATTTTATTATACAAAGGGGATTTTTGTTTAAAACATTTTTTTTAAAAGTGGTGCAGTCCACATGTTAATTACTTCGATCGAGCTAGGACTATGAACAACCTAAGAGTATCAGAGGCAATCATCTTCTCAAGAGTTGTTGAATATTATCATCGGTGCTTAAGAATAGTATCATCGGTCCTTAACCTCTCTTTTTATTAAAGGTCTTTGAGGTAGGAGATACTACTCTAAAATCCCACATCATATCCCTTATTTTAGCACACATTAGCATTATTGTCGTGCCCTAACCACCAGTACCTCAGACTTACAAAGGCTTGATGATCCATATGTGGCAAAAAAAAAATATACCTAGTTACTCACAAGGATTTAAATACCTTAAGGAAGACTCAAATCTTTGAGCATTGGGTCAATTAAAGTAGGATAAGTAGTGTCGGGTATTTTTATTAATCTAGGTGAATTATAGGGTCCTGAGGCATAACTTGGTAGGTTCCTAAAAGTTTTAATGGATTCTTTTCTTGAGCAAAGAATAATAAGTTCATTTGTCCTTCAAAATTTCCAAAAGATCTAAAAAATGCTCATGGTGTAGCCCTAAACAACTTTTAAAACCTCTTTAATTATTTCGAGTTCATTTGAACTTATTATATTGTTCAATTAATCATCCAATATTGAACTTTGATTTAATGATGATTTTTATTTATCTCATGCTCAATGAACCTTAATATTTTATTCATCCCATGAGCAGGGTACTCAGACATCCACTTGATGTTTTATTTAAGAGTTATGTAAGAGGATGTCCTTGAGGCGAGCTTACATAATTAAGGATCTCATGCCCACAATTAAAGTTGGGCTCATAGTGTTTAAAGGTATTCATTAATTAATCATGCTCCTCTTTTATAAACCATATTAAACAAGTTTAAATATTAAGCCTAGCTCACTACCAAGCCCTTAAATCCAGTACTCATGGTAGATTTGCAATGGCTAAAATGTTGAATTAGAGGTATTTAATTCTTATTGAAAGGTCATGCTTATCATCTAATCACCAATTAAAGGATTCAAATAAGTGAATTATTATATTCCTAGCTTAAGCCCAGTACCTTAGTATCATCTAATTGAATTAATATCTAAGTCTTAACAATTTAAGAAAATTTTGATTTTGTCATTTTCATGAAAAAGTGACAAGTTGGTTTCTACATATTAACCTATTGTGTTTCAAACATCCAAAAGAGTTTAACCTCATCAAAATTACCCATTTACCCTTTTGATTTAACCTAAAATTTAATTAGGGCATCAAAAATAAAAAATTACCATTTTGCCCTAAGGGCTCTCCACTTCATAAACTCAGTTAAATACAGCTCAAATGATTTTAAAATTTTTATGGTACCTCACTCATGGGTCAATTAAAATATGAGAGGAGAAATTATGATTTTTCTAATTTTAATTTAATTTATAAAAATATTTTATCTCAAAAATCAGATTTTAAATGTTAATTTATTTAATTAATTAAAGTAAAGTTTCCGTTTATGGGAAAAGTATTAGTTTTTCACCTAGGTTAGAAGACCACACGAACAAAATTTTATGATTTTTTGAATTAAACTTTAATTATTATATTGTTATATTTTAATTAGTATAATTATTTAATAATTTTAATGATTTACTTAAATAGAAAACATGTTTTAATCATAAAAATTATTTTTTTATATTTTTATTAAATCTCTCTTAGTCTAGAGAACACAAAGAAACAAAATTTTCATTTTTATAATTATTTATTTTATTTATTATAATTATTTTAATGAAAAATTAAGGAAAATACATTTTTAGCATTTAAAAATACATAACTAAATTATAAAAATTAGAAAAAAATATTTTAAAGGGTCCCATGTAATCAAGGAACAGTTAGGGACCTTTTTGGACATTTTCATAATTTTTCAATTTTTAATTATTTTTAAATACACAAATAGCTAAAAAAAGATTTTTTTAATATAAATTTTATTTTTTCTAGATGCCCTTGATCATAAGGAACAATTAAAACCACTTTTCATAATTTTTCTAATTATATTTTATTTATTATAATTATTTTATTGCAAGAAAATCCCATTTTACTTGATCAATAAACTTTAGTGGTCAAGTCAATTCAAATGAGTTTCAAATTTTTACAGATAGTTAAAATGATAATTATTTACAATGTGGAACCATTTATGAGAATTTCTTAAAAAACATTGTACTTATTTAATTTTTAATGAATTTTAAACACTTAATTAGCTAGAATAATTTACATAATTATTTTAATCAATTTTATATTTTTCTTAGAGTCCTATGACCACAGGGAACCTTCTAAAATAAATCCCATATTTTGTTGAATTATATTTTATTTTATATAATTATTGTAAGTAGAAATATACAACCAGGCTTGTAAATTAGTGTTTCATGGCTAGAGATGTTTTCTGACTTTGAAAAACTCATATAACATCCCTATTATCATGAGGAATAAATTTCTAAAATTTCAAGCCATGGTGATCATTATTTATTTAATTAAAATTAAAATAATGTCAGAAGTATTTAATTAAAAAATAATAAAATACATGTCAAATGATTTTTATTTTTAGTCCATAATATTCTCCTTTGTTACCTAAGAAAAAAAGTTTTTTTTATGATTTTTCTACACCAAGTTATAAATTTTTAAAGTTTCTGAATTAATTTAAATAAAAAATATCCTATTTTTCTACTTATCCATGCGACGACTAGCTCATCCTAGGCAGCTTGGAAGGCGCATGCAGTGCATTCTAATTTGTTGCGCTTTACACCTCAGCGTGCCACACGTCCACTGTTCAAGAACAAATCTCCCGTCCAACTTCTCCTACATCATTGGATCAATAGATGCAAAAATGGATGACATCCGTTCATCATCCCCAAACATTCTAAACCGAGAACCATCCACACTAAAACCCTAAGATCTCCCTCGATACTCAACCAAATCACATGGGGTTTGTTCCTATTGCTTCATCTAGTCAAAGCGAACCTATCTATATGGTTACATGCGTATGAAATAGAAGTTCACTCAAAATTGATGAAATCAAGCTTAAAATTTTGGATTTTTTAAATATACTTTTGTCCAATAGGTGAGGCCTTGATTGGGTGCTTTTGTAAGCTTCCTTGTGGTCCAACAAACCTACTATGAGTGTCACCTTGCTCTGGTATAAGGTTTAAGTATGATTTTGATCAAAGGGTGATTTTACCTCAATCTAGTGTTGGACTAGAGTGCTCAACAGAGAGGGGTTTTTATGGGGAACTTCCTCGTTTTGTCTGAGGAACCTTTTAGATGATTTAATTTGAAGTTTTGGAGAGTTTAATTGAATAATAGAATAATCCCTAGATTTTAAACTCCAAAATCCAGAGGGATAGTCGTTGTGGATGGCTCGGGATAGTGGGATTGAAGTCATGGAGCCATAGAAAAGCTTTGGTGAGAATTTGGTAGAATCTCCCTATGGATTTTGATGATATTTTATCTTGGCTGAAAGAGGGGAACTTTATATCCACGACCAAGGGGTGAGCCCTGGCCTTTGATTGGCTATTCTCTGGAAGCCAAGGTGTAGGGCTGAGTGGCGCAAGCATCCAATGGGGATGTGCCACAAGGGATGGGCTCAATTTTGGGTTCGAAGATGGGGTGGCCTCCTTGGTTTTGAGCTCTCCAACGACTAGGGTGGTTGGCCAGTGCTGAAGTGATGGCTAGTTAGGTCAGGGGAGCCAGAGAGAATTTTAATGGTAATTAGCCTTAAGGTTTGACGACTGATGGCATGGGATGAAGAGTTTAACCAAATTAGGGTAAATGGATCATTACTTTGGGGACCCTCAGTTCAAGGAGCTTAATCAAGGTCTTAGGTGATTTGATCAGCATCATAAGAGGTTAACCATGACAGGTAAGGATCAAGCATGGGTGGTGAAATCCAAAGGCTTAAGTTAATTTGGGTTTTAGGATCAAAATTAGGTTTGGGCCAAAAGTTGGATTTGGGCTTGTATGCAAACCAATTGAGTGCTCAATTTGATGTAGAAGATTGTCATGAGGCATCTGGAAATCAGTTGAGTGAAAAATTAAGAGGTTATGGGGTTCAATTTAGTGAGATTTTGAGTTTTTCAAAAAAATTGGGGGTTTTGATTTAAATTGGATTTGGGCTAGGTCTGAGTCTAGGTCAAGGTTAATTGAAGGTTCAATTTGGTCTAGGGGAGTTTCATGAAGAGTTTAAAATCTAACATAAAAAAAAAATTAGATAGTTGATACACCTAAAAATTACCTACTTTTTCATATAAATTTTATACTCAATTTTAATGATTTTTAAAGATATTACACTTTAAAGGAAGGTATTTTGCATATTTTTGGTTTCAGGTACAAGAAATGAACTTTTGGAGAAAATGAAGTGAAAATGGTGCAATTTGGAGTAAAAATGAGCAAGAAAGAAACTTTTTTACTTGGCATTTTTTAATATATCTTTCTATGCTTAATCTACTTTACAATATGTTTGAGAGTTCAATTTGATGGGATTTTGGCTTAGGGTTAATTTGGGGTATTTGGATTATGCTTGGGATTTTGACTTGAGATTGGATACAGTTGGGCAAAAATTTGGTTTCAATTGGGCTTAGAAATGATAAAATTAAGTTTAGATTTGAAATTGGAGAAATTTAAAATCAATTTGGTGGAAAATGAGGTTGATTTAAAGACTTTAAGCATTTAGGGGTAAAATTGAGATTTTGGTCAAAATTGGTTAATTTGGTGAAATTGAGCTCAATGGATGTCTATGATTGGTTTTGGGGATGTGTGGAATGATTTGGTAGGTTTTGGAAATTTTTGGGCCATGAGGGGCATTTTGGTAATTTTGGTGAAGTTAGGGGTATTTTGGAAATTTTGTGTTGTTTTGAGTAATTTGAGTGGTTGAAATGGTTTGGGATGATTTTTGGATAAAATATGATGGTTTGGATAATTTTGAAAATTTAGGGTTCTAGAGGCAATTTGGTAATTTTGGAAAACTTTGGGGGCAAAAGGCCAAAATTGGATATTTGGGTAGAATGGGATCAATTTAGGATGTTAATCATAAAATTACCCTTATGATGCCATGAGATGAAGGAAGATCCCATTTTGGATTCTCCATGGGTTGGTCTTAGCCAAACCCTAACCTATGGCTAAGGGTTTGGGGGACCATCCACATGAGTTTCTAAAAGAGTAGGGGATTAAGCTAAGCATGATTGGTTAAGGGTTTTAGGTTGTGAGTGAAAGTGAGGGGTTCAAGCGTGTGTGTGCCAGACTGCCCAAGACCACACCACCCCGGGCTAACCTTAAGGTGAGACAATCCTATGGGGACTCCTCTTGAGCTCCCCCATTCTTTGCTCCATCCTACTAAGTGCTAGAGTTTAGAACCAAACATGTGGAACTCCACGAAGAGAAAAGAGGTGTTTAGAATTTCTAGGGTAGAGCTCCAATATTAGTCCTTTCGGAATAGTCAATAGAAAAGTCCAATGGCTACATCCTAGGCTTTTAAGGAAGAAAGACTAGAACTCAACCAAAAGAGAGGTCAACACTAGAGGAAAAAGATGATGGTAAAAGATGAAAAATGGTGATGGTCTGGTTTAAATTGTGAGTTTAATACTTTTTTTGTCGGTTCAGTCGATCTGTCGCCTAGGTGCCTTGCTGTACAAATGTCTGACACTTAGGTGCCAATTCTGGTGCCTAGGCGCCAAACTCGAGCTTTGCAAGATTTGCTTTTTAAGCGTGGGGCAACAAGCCTAAGGCCTCCAAACCTAAATTACATCAATTTAACATCATTCCATTAATCAATCATCCTTCCAACATCTTTTAACTTCCATTTTCTCAATCATAACTTCCAAACTTCAATTCATTCCAATGTTCTAACACACAGGATTTTTACAAACTTAGCACATTTTCATTAAAGCCAAATAAATTTTAATACAACAAAACACAATAAAAAATATAAGAGATCAAACCAACACTAATACAAATACCGAATCTTGCAGTACCGAACAAACCCACCACAAAAGTTGACATAATAATTGCAATTAAAAACATCTAATACTTTTAATCTTTTCGATGATCAGTAATTGTTGCCATTATCATCCACCTTTTTGATTAACAAACCCACCACAAAAGTTGACATAATAATTGCAAATCTTTTATGTTTTTTATAAAGTAGATTAAAAAATGCAAAATATTTTTCCCTTTAAGGCCAAAGTATTAGATGTTTAATCTTTTTGATAGTTTAGGTTGTGAGTGTTTAGGGTTTAGGGTTTAGGGTCTTTTCGATGATCAGTAATTGTTGCCATTATCGTCCACCTTTTTTATTGACCTTTTTGATTAATAGAAAGTTGTGATAATATAGGTGGTAGAAAGGATCACAAGGAAATTCTGCAGCAGTTTTCTCATTGATCTACTTGTTTTCAGGATACATACTTACCCGATAGTTGTTGACCTCACTTTTGGTTGAGGTCTAGTCTCTTACCTTAGAAGCCTAAGGTCTAGCCATAGGACTTTTCTGTTTACTATTCCTAGAAGACTAGTATAGGAGACTTCACCATTAGAAATTCCAAAACACTTATTTGCTCATCTTGAATTTCCATATGTTGGTTATAACCACTAGCATATACTAGGTGGAGCCAATATGGGGGAGCTCAAGAAGAGTCCTCAAAAAAACTGTTTGGCCTTAGAGTTAGCCCTGGGTGGTATGTTCTTGGTCATTCTTGTACACACATACTAGATACCCTCACCTACACTCACAACCTAAACCCTTAACCAAACATGCTTAACATGATCCCTTACTCTTTTGAAAACTCATGTGGATGGTCTGTTAAACCATTAGCCCTGAGCTACGATTTGGCTAAGACCAGCACATGGAGGATCCATAATGGGAGCTCCCATGGTGTCATGGCCCAAAAATGGCAATTTTATGATTAGCATCCTCAAATGATCTCATCCTACCCAAATATCAAATTTAGCCTTTTGCACCCTAACTTTCTCAAAATTACCAAAATGCTCTTGATGGCTCAAATTTTCCTAAATCCTCCCAAATCATTTCAAACACTTCCAAAACCAATATTAACCACTCATGAAGTCCAATTTGACCAATTTTGACCAAAATCCCAATTTTTCCCTTTAAGGCCAAATTATCCCTAATTTCCATCAATTTGATTTCAATCTTCCCCAATTTCAATTCCAAATTAAAATTCATCTTGCCTAATCCCAATTGAAATCAAATTGAAGCCCAATCAAACTCAGTTTCAAACTTAAATTTCTTAAAATTCTCAATTTTGACCATATACACAAATTCCCCTAAATTGAACCCCATAACCAAACCTATTTCTCCAATTATGAGTTCCAAACTCCTTATAGCATTCTCCTTGATCAACTTGAGCCCTCAATTGGTCTTAACCTAAACTCAAACCTCACGCAAATCTTACCTAAATCAAATCCCCAACTTAGCCTTAAAGTCCAAATGTCACCAAATTAAAGTCCCCAACTTAGCCTTAAAGTCCAAATGTCACCAAATTGAACCTCATAACTCCATAATTTCAACCCAATTGATATCCAAAACCCTTCATCACAATCCCTTGAACAAATCTGAACCATCAATTGAACCAAATCAAAACCCTAGCCCAATCCAAACGCATGTCTAACCCAAATGCCCCAAAGTTGACCATGAGCCAAATTATACTAATTTGAACCTCCCAAGCAATTCAAAATCAGCTAATTTCTTTTCAAAACTTCTCATGACAATCATCCACATCAAATTAATCCATAAATCGACCTAAGTCTTAGCCCAAACCCAACCTAGACCCAAGTTCAAACCAAAAGCCCAATTTTTAACCCAAACCCCAAATTTGATCAAATCCATTGAAATTGGCCAAGCCATGGTCACCACAACCAACATTTGTGCCCTAGGAACCAAGCCAGATCTTCCTAGCCCAACCTAGTCGAGCCATGGACCAAGGGTCTCTTGTATTAGGGGATCCCTTCTCATAAGTAGCTAAACCAAGTGGATCTTTGCCACTAGTCATCAAACCTCAGTGCTAATCACCATTAAGCTTCCTCTGGCTCCCTTGACAACCCTAGCCACCAGCCCTAGCTTGGCTGGTCGGCCTAGTCACCAAAAAACACCAAAACCGAGAGCCACCCCAAGCTTTAAACCCAAAATTCAAAATCCCTGAGTTGGCTCACCCCCATTGGTATTGGCGTCGCTCAGCCCTTCATCTAGTCATCCTTTTCCACCCACTGGCTAGCTTTGGTGGCCACCATGGCTGTGTCTATTTAACCACCACCTCCCACGATCAAAACATAGAGAGTGCACTAGTCCTTTGAGAAACTCTACCAAATTGCTTCCAGAGCTTCTCCAATTCCTCTAGAGCTCATTCCAACCATTTCCCAGCCATTGCCCCCACTATCTGAGCTTAGTTTTGAGTTAAAAAATTAGGACCTTTTCTGCCATCACACAAAACTCCACAAACTTTAAATTAAACAATCCTTAAGCTTCCACAGAGCAAACGAGGAAGTTTTCCATCAAAATTCCCTTGTCCCTATCTCTTTAGCCCACCTCTGAACCAAGGCCGCGTCACCCTCTGACTGAACTCATACCTAGACCATTCACTAGAGGAAAGAAACACTTTAGACATCTTTGTTGGAATGCACTGAAGCTTCTCCAAGCACCTGATTGAGGCCTCCCCTCTCAAACTCAGGTATACTCCATTTTCCCCAAAATTGAGCTCAGTTTGGGCTTTTGTGAAGAAAAATTTCAATTCATGAGCATGTGACAGTATAGATTGGTTCGTTTGGACTAGATGAAGGTGTAGGAATAAACCCCATGCAATTTGGTTGAGTGTGGTGAGTGATCTTAAACCTAGAAGGTGGACTGTTCTAGGGTTATGTCAGTTGGGGATGATGACCAGGGACCGTTCGATAACGTGTGTATCAGATGGCAGTGTCAAATGGCGGAGCTGACTCAGGTGGCTGAGTGTCAAATGTCAAATGGCGGAGCTGACTCAGGTGGCTGAGTGTGGTGAGTGTCAAATGACTGATGTAGTTGGACAAGGAGACAAAACATAAAGAGCAGGTCGCGTGGTAGCTGACTCAGGTGGCAGTGTCAAATGGCGGAGCGACCAAATGGCGGAGCGACGCGTAGCAGTTTGAAGCCATCGTAGGATTGCATGGCACTGACTATTTTAAATAGGAAATTAAGGGTATTTTTGATTTAATTAAATACGAAAACTTAGAAAATGCATAACTTGGTGTAGAAAAATCATAAAAATGAAATAAAAATATCCTCTTGCTCAGTGAAAAGAGGAAAATAATATAAAATAAGAATAAAAATTAATCGACATTTCTTTGATTTTTAATTAGTTAAATACCCTTTGGACAATTTTAGTTCTAATTAAGTAAATGTTAATCACCATGGATTGAAACTTTAAGGGTTGGTTCCTCATGTCAATAGGGATATTCTCTAATTTTTCCAAGGTTAGAGAGCATCTTGAGCTTTGAAATCCTAATTTTCAAGCTAAGTTGTCTACTATTGCTTAAAATAATTATATAAATTAAAATATTAATAAAAAACATGGGACTTATTTTGGTAGGTTTTCTATGGTCAGAGGACTTTGGAAAAAATATAACATGTATTTTAATGTCTGTACATAACTTTCCAGCTAATTAAGTCATCTAAATTTATAAAAAATTAAATAAATATAATATAATTCAAAATTGCAAAAAAAAAATTCACACTATATGTAATAACCATTTTAACTCTCTGTAAAAATGTGAAACTCATTTGAATTGATTTGATCACTAAAGTTTATTTTCTAAGTTTATTAAAATAATTATAATAAATTAACTATAATTAAAAAAATTATGAAAAGTGTTTTTATAAGTTCTTTGTGATGATATACACTTAGAAAAATAAAAATTATTTTAGAATAAATAGTTAATTTTTAAACTACTTTTCAAATTAAAAATAACTAAAAATGGCAAAAATATGAAAATGCCCAAAAGTATTCCTAAATGTTCCCTGATTACTTAGGACCCTTTAAAATATTTTTCCTAATTTTTCTAATTTAGTTATGTATTTTTTAAATGCTAAAAATGTATTTTTTTCTTAATTTTCCATTAAAATAATTATGATAAATAAAATAAAATGCACAAAAAATGAAAATTTATTTCTCTTAGTTCTTGGAACTTAGAGAGATTTAATAAAAATATAAAAAGTGATTTTTTGGATTAAATTATATTTTCTATTTTATCTTTCACTAAAATGAATAAATAATTATAGTAATTAAAAAATAATTTTAAAAATTATGGAATTTTGTCCAAGTGGAACTTTGACCTAAATGATCCTCCAATAATTTTCCCATGAATAAAAAGATTACTCTTATTACTAAATAAATTAACATTAACAATATTGAAAATCCTATTTTTAAGCTAAATAATTATATAAATTAAATTAAAATTAGAAAAAAAATCACATTTTCTCCTCTAATATTTTAATTGACCCATGAGTGGGGTAGTATAAAAATTTTTAAGTCATTTGAGCTGAATTTAAAGAATTATGAAGTGATAAAGTCATAAAGGGCAAAATGATAGTTATGAAATTTGGGCTTTAATTAGTGTTTAAGCTAAATTAAAGGGAAAACAGGAAATGTATGATTATCTAGGAAGGGATCAAGGGGTAGAAACCAATTCCTCACTCTTCCACAATAAGGGTATAATTATAATTACCCCTTTTTATTATATCTAGAAGTTAATTATATTGGATGAGCATAAGGTAGAGGGTTTAAGCTAGGAAGATAATAACTTATTTGAATCCCTCTAATTGGTTATGAAATGATAAGTGTGATCTTTCAATGGGAATTAAATTTCATTTAGTTTAACATTCTTAAAATTTCAACTTTACCCATGAAATTTTGATGGGCCTAGTAGTGAACTGGGCTTAATGCAAGATTGTTTAATGAGGTTCATAAAAGATAATATAACTAATCAATTTTAATTCCATCTGTTGAAAAATCTCATGAACTTAAAATGAATATACCCCATACAATTTAAAAGCCTACCAATATAGAGAATTCATCTACACCACCAGTCTTTATATCTTCAGATTCAACTCAATCACAAGATGAATCTGAATTGAATGATGAAATCAGTAAATGATCTCCTATGAAAGAGTTATTCAAAGTCACTGAATGGCATATTCTGTGGTATACGAACAAAATGAATGAGATTCTGATGTTGGGGCATATTATTAATGCAATTAATAGTTGTCCCCTAGAAATTCTACCTAGTGATTCTGAGATGAACCCTAAGTAGATGAATGATGAGCAATTTAAAATTATCGAACTGATATTTAGAAGAGAATTTGAGAATATGTTTCAAAAGAACCTTGAGTTTAGAAATGAGGATAAGGATATTGAAAGACCAATGAAAAAAAATTCCCACTGAATTAGAAAAACATATTTCCTAAACTAAGATAAATATAGAAATAGCACCTATACCATTTACTCAATACCAAGGGAAAGAATTAGAAGTCAAGAGTAACCTAGAAGAATTTGATCTAGAATCTAAATTATCTAGAGAGAATTTGATCCAAAATTTGGGGGATCATGAAGTATCTTATAAAGATCCATTTCTTATAAAATTTAAGGATTATATTAATATGAAAATTGAGAAAACCACTAGAAGAATATTGGATCTAGAAAGAAATAT
>NW_018240012.1:33793-63913 GCF_001263595.1 Phalaenopsis equestris | reverse complement strand
TTAAATTTAAGGACTTTGTAGGAATCCCAGATCTAGAAAAAATTAGGATATTGATCAAGGATTACTTAATTGGAATTTTGATCCAGGTGGAATCATTTGTCGGGCTAGCGACATTAAACCAAGCGCTTTATGGGAGTCAGTGTGATTTGATTTAGTATTCTTAAGAGTCATGATTTTTATTATTTTATTGTGTTTGCTTTAGTGTGGATTGATCATTTTGATTGATGATTGGTGGATGTTTAGATTGTTATTTCTGACTTGCTCTTTGTATGTGTCATGAGGGAGATAATTCCTTAACTTCTTTTTATGGTTAGACTTGTATGTTCTCTTGTAGTAGTTGGATTGACGAGTCCACTACAGCTCAAGTCTAACTTGAACTTGAGTTTTAGAAGAGACATTATGAATTTATCAGTGACAATTCCATCTCAATTTTGTTACTTCCTTTCTTTGACCTTGTTTTCATTTGGTAGGAGTAGCTAACCTATTTGATGAGTAACACGCGGATGAATTTACACTATCCTTATAATTGCAAGAGGTGCTTAATTATTGGGATATTGTGATGCCTGGTGTTGGTGCTCAAGAACCAATATATCAGGGATAATCTTATCTTTGGAATTAGAATCTATAAAATCATTTATAAGTACCCAATATATTTGTGTAGTGATTCTGTTAGAAATTGGAAGTAAGTTTGTGAGATGTAATAAGTTAAAGAAAGAATTGACCTCATTTATTATGTATGTTTGTGTTTGTGTTACAATAATATATAGGAGTTGAAGAACATTTTTTAAATTCCAATGCTGATACATGTTATGCTAGTTATACTTTTTTTATTTAATTTCATTCCGACATGTTTAGTTTAGATTTACTTTCTACTGCTTGTTTTCTATCCTGATAAATAATTGTAGATGTTTTTGATAGAGATTTGATGTAGATAAAATTTCTAAACTATTTTTCTTCCTACTTATATTTTCTGCACTAAATGCTATACATGTTAAAATCAATTTGGGGGTAGGAAGAAAAATAGTTTAGTATTATTGCATGCATGTTTTAGGCTAGATTTACTTTCTCCTGTAGTCATTCTATCCTGATTATGAATGTATATGAATTTGATAGAATGTTGTAGTAGTTAGTAGATTCAAATTTTACTTTTACTTCCTGCTACATTTTATGGAATTGATTGCAAAATATTTAAAAAATTAAGTTTGGGGGGAAGAAAAATTTCCTTAAAAGAATAAAACTAAAATTTCTTTGTCCTCAATTAGGTACATTTTAAAAATTTAATTGAACATGACCTTTGGTATTAGAGGCTAACTTTTGATAACTATATTTGTGTTTCTAAATAGTGAACTTGTACTTGTCCTCAAGAGATCTATCCTTGCACACCGCAAGATTGGTGGAAAAATTGAATCAACTTAGGAGGGACCATTTGTAGTGGAGAAAGTCTATCCAGGACAATCTTACCAGTCAGTGGATTTTCAGGGAGAAAGACCCATGCTACTGGTCAATGAGTGATTTTTGAAAAAATATTACACAACTTGTTATTCTTTGGGATGAATTTTTGAAAGTGATACATGTTCTGAGGATGGCTATTTATCCAGCATTTGTGACTGGGCCAAAATTTTGTAATAAGATCAAGTTTAGTAAAATAAAATCTAAATTTACACTTTTAAATCTCCCTTTAAATAAGAATTTTGCTAAATTAAAAATAAATAAAATGCTTGCACCTGTACGATTCTAAATTCTACTTAATGATAATTTGTTATTGTTCTTGTTCGCTTTGAATTTCAGCGCGCTGATGTTTTCCTGTCTTTTGCAAGAAAATACTGGGTTAGAAGCTGATCTTCTCCTTTAAAGACAACTTAAATCTTACAATTGATAAAGAGAAGCGAGCGTAGGGTAATTTTGTTAAGTTTGATATGAATTATGATCAAGCCAATGTTGACTATAAAGGCTCCCTGATTACTATAGTCAGCCACCGAGAATTAGAAGGGCTGCAGCCACTGTTAAAAATTAGTGCTAGAGAGGATTCTACATTGAAGAGGAAGGAAGAAATGTTTCCAAATGTATGTGCTAGAGAGGATTCTACATTGAAGAGGAAGAAGGAAGAAATGTTTCCAAATGTATAGGACCTGATGTAAGGGTCGGTCAGTTGCAGTCAATGATTATAATTCCAAAGAGAGACTTAGACAACACTTCCGCAGAGAGGATTCCTGATGCACCACTGAGGAGGACACAATGTAGAAATGCCAACTATTGCAAACATAGAGCCTTGGAGCAACTAGAAAAGAGATGTGCCAAGGAGGCAGCATAATGCTTTCTTTGATTCATGAAGAATAAATCTATGATCCAAACTTGAAGGAGACTTCCACTAGTCCGCCGATTACAGCGGACGAGCCATGGACATTTACAAAGCCTACATCTTCAGGGATCCCTGATGAGCTTTGTGTGGGATGCCCCATGTGTAATGTAGAAATCCTAAGAAGGACGCTGTCAATAAGAGCATTTACAGAATGCCAGGAGGGTAACATCGTCCACCTCGAGAGTTTTGAGGTGTTTGAAGAATACACAACCGCCAACATGAGGTTTAGAAGTGCAAATCACCCAGAGGTTGAGTCATACATACCACAGTCTATAGAGCCTCCACCATCATGGATTCCTCCAGAGGATGAGACAGAGAAGTAACTTTGAAATTTTTAAAGGATTCCTACATCAGAGTTAGAAAGAATGAGCAGTGTCCGATGCAAAAGTTTAAGTATTATGAGGAGATCTGAGGAGAATTCATTAATATCCTAGAAGGATTGGAACTACTCACTAAAATATTCTCAGAAAGTGATGAAAGAAAGATTCTTTATTGCATTTTTTATTTACGGGACAAGGTCGAGCTGGTTTATTGATGAAGAAGACATATTTAGAACTATAGAAAGAGATGCATGGAAAAAGCAGGATCACCATCCAATGTGGCTGCTGTTACAACTTAATTAAGGACAAGCAAGGGAACCCCTTAGGCATTCTGACATATGATGAGGTGGATCCCTTGTCATCTGTGATAAAGAGAATGATCAAGATGATGGTAAGATAGTGTATTCTGCCAACAGGTTGCATTCCAAACAGTTGCATCATCAACACTACGAAGGAGGAGATTACATTCCTCCTCACATCGATCATAACAAATTTATGATATCATTTTATATAGTTTCTTTCATAAGCAAGAGAAACATCGTATTTGGAAGGGAGATAGATATTGTCAGACTCGGAGAGTTCAAAGGTTCAGTTGAAATTCCACTACCTGATGGTTTAGTGTTGATTCTAAAAGGAACTGGAGCAGACCTGGCAAAACACTGCATTTCTGGAGTGCTACGCCGCAGCGTCTCAGTCACATTGCAAAGAATGGATGATAGCAGGATACCATAAGGATTCCAGCCAGACCCAAAGTTAGATAAACTACGCTCATATGAGCTGTGAGATAGTTTTACCTCTAAGTATACTACCTTTTTCCCAAAGCGTAGCTTAGAAGGTTAGCTTGATCACAAGCTTACCCCAGGGGAAAGACACTTGTTACTTTTTGCACTACGACAAAGCAGAGAGAATATGATATATGATACTACAGCTTTCACCAATTTATTTAGCATGTTGTTTTGGACAGTTTCGACATATGATCAGTTGTATTGCATGTTTGAATTCGTTTAACAAAGTTTATTTTTGATTTCATCATATGTCGTAAACTTATCTCTTTTGTGTGATTGATGAAAAGGCGAATGACCACGTGTTGGTCCTAAATTATAATAAACAAAGAATGATACAAAAAAACCTAATAATGAATGAAAATTAAAATTCAAAATTAAAGGACAATAAAAAAATAAATTTGATAATCTAAATAATGAAAATAATGATAAAATGGTAAATGATTTTCCTCGAGACTTCGTACTCCACATCTCTCTCACTTTCTGCATTCTCCGCACTCCTTGTCTCTCTCACATCTTGCGTTCCCAACACAAATTCCCACAACTCACAGTTTGCACTAATTCCACAAGTCTTCATATAATTTTCACAAAGCTTCACACTCTACATGAGATTCCATGAAATTTTCAAATCGGTGCGAGGATTCCAATTCGGTCCATAAGTTTCAATATTCTTTTTACAAGTTTTCCATGTCCAAAAAATTTCTGGGGTCAGTACCTAAATTCTGATTCCCTTCCGCTACCTATTGGATTGGATGTGAGACCCTGAGCTTTCCTTCCCAATGTAGTAAATTCAAATTCTTGAGATTGGTGTGGGACCCCTTGAAATGTTAAGTGGCATCTGATAATCATTACGGGGTTGTTACCTAAATTTGAGTTCCCATCCTATGGTCAATACCCAAATTTTGATTCCTTTCCCCTATTTCTTGGGTTGGATGTGAGTTCCTGACAAATTTTGATTCCTTTCCCCTATTTCTTGGGTTGGAAGTGAGTTCCTGACCTTTCCTTCCCAATGTAGCAAATTCAAATTCTCAAGATTGGTGTAAGACCCCCTAGTGCGGGTGGATTTAGTGTGTTAATTTTACAAATATTTTTCAATATTACAAAATACACATGATAGATACAATAAAAAATATGCAAATTAATCCCAACAAAATAACTTCAGTTAAATAGTTTTATCTTTTAAAAATCTTTAAACTGTCAAATCCCCTTTAAAAATAACACAAGTATATGTATCGCCCATGTAATAAAGGGCTCTAATGGAGTCCTAGATATCGATCCCACAGGTAAGTTGGAAATGCCTGTAAATAAGTTCTTAAGATTATAATGTAAAGTACAATTTTAAAAATACAAAAATTAAAGAGTGAAGTTTGAATACTAAGTAACAAGTGAATACTAATTAAAATGCAGTTGTAAGATAAAGTTAACTAATCCAAATGCTAAACTGTCAAAAGTAAATTTACAAAAAATTAAACTAAGATGTTGTGACAAAATGTTGTGACAAAAATTTCAAATTTAAGAAAGCATCCTTCCCATTTAAAATAAGTATACGGATTGTGAAGAAATTAAAATCATTTGAAAAAATATATATAAAAACTATTTTGTGCCAAATAGGAGCAATCCTATTCTTTACCCTCTTCCAAGTGCGTGAAGATCATTGACTAATCTAGAGTTTGGTCCCTACATTTTTGGTTAGCCTGGGAGCATACTGGGTTAGGCTGGGAGCTTACTGGCTGCCACTCCAGATCTCCCACTACTCCCTCCTCTGAGGGCTAACAATCGTTCATTAATTTTTAATCAACTTGACCAAATTGGGAATTTTGATCTATCACCTTAAAATCTTCAATCCTGCATTTAATAAAGTATATTTCCCTATTTATTTGCACCCAATTCCATGGATAAAATACTCTCCCATGAAATCAAATGGGTCTTCCCATTTTGTAGAAATCATGCCCTTTCGAAACATATGTTTCTCAAAACATTTTTAACATTTCAATTGGCCAGATCAGTTCAAATCATTATAAATTATTGACATTTAAAACCATATTAAAAAAAATTAAATCTTCACAAAACCATATGTTAAAGTAGGGAGAAGGATAAAGAAGATTACTCAGAATTCATGAGAAGGATCCGACAAAACACGAATTTTATATATAAAAAAGTTTACAAAAAAAAAGAAATAAAAGACACAACTTATCTCACAATCCTTCCAAAGCAAACTCCTAGAAGTTCACTCCAAGTCTTTCTCTCTTTACAAGCACTGTCAATTCTCTCTTATAAGTGTAATGAAGAAGAAATCTCTCACCTTCCCTCTCCTCTTACAATCCTTGAAGAAAATCTCCAAGCCCTTGACTCTCTCTCTCTCTCTCTCTACTTAACTCTCCTCCTTCACACCACACACCTCACGCCAAAAAATCTCCGCTCTTCAAGCCCTTGACTTCCCTCTCTTTTCTCAAAGGCTGCCCCCTCCAAAAAGAATTCAAAATTCCCCTAAAAAATTCTGTCCAAAAGTCAATTCTTTTGAACTCAAAAGACATGTCCATTGATCCATGAGACATATCCCTTCATAAAAGAACCTTCCAAAGTGTCTAGTGCATTAAATTACTCCAAGGGGTGTTTAGAAAAAGTGTCCCTTTGAAATTCTTCTTGAACTGCCTTAATCCGCAAAAAGTCGTCTCTCGCGCATCTGACACCAAATCTAGTGCATCATGTGCCAACTCTCTGTCAATTGTGCATCTTCTCCAACCTGGTGCATCATGCGCCGATTTGTTGAAGAGCACGCTGTTCTGGGATCCGACTCATCATGCGCCAGAATTCAAAACTTCGTTGTTTTGGCTCCAAAATTTGTTTTTTTTGCTCCTTTTTCTCTAAATGCCCAAAATTAATATACATACAACGAAAAAATGAAAGTACCCTTCTTTAAAGTGCAATATCACAAAAAATATGCATAAAATATATATTTAACATAACATATTATTTTGCCATATCAAAATCCAACAAACTTAAATATTACTTATCCTCAAGTGACAATTTTACTATATAAGAGCATATGACTTAGGATAGAGACTAACTTACAACTTCTATATACAACTTGTATACTTTAGTTCAATAAATAAATTAATAAAATTTAAGAAAAATCTTTAATAACATAGATTCAAATTCTATGTCTACCAGTACTTAGTAGTCAATTTTAAGATTTCTGAATATCTATTCATTTCAAGAAGAATTGCAATTTGTTATATCAAGGATATTTAGAATATTCATATGAAAAAGAACTTCAAGAAAACTTTACAAATAATGCTACTATTAATCTAATATAAGTTTAGAAAATGTAATAAAACTTTTTCAATAAGTTGATTCAAGTGAAGCCAATTTTTGATTAGGCATCTTTTTAAGTTTCTCCTCATTTATTTTTCTCTTCCTTTCTTTTTCTTTTGTTTTCTTTTTCTTTCTTTCTTTTAGGATCTTTTCAATCTTTTCTTTTCTTTTTCTTTTTCAAGTGATGATTAGTATACCTAGTCAACCTTTAATAGTTTTCAACTTCACTTTCCTCCTCTTAAAGTGAAAACTCCTTTCCCTTATTCACTTTATAAATTTATATTAGTTTATGATTTTCATAAAGTCTCATTCTTTTCTTCTTACATGAAACTCTAAAATTCTTAATACTTCAAAAATACAATTTCCTTTACTTTAAATAGAAAAACTTAGTCGTATCTTATCATACCAAATATCTTTAACTTTAGAATTGATCTTCATTATTAAAAACTTTTACCTAAATTTACCATAATATTCATAAACTTAAGTATAGTCATTTGAAGTTTAATCTTAATATCCCAGGTCATGTTAAATTAATTTTAAAAATATTGCTACTTAAGGAAAAATAAAATTTTGTTTACTTCTTTTTAAAAGAAAATTTACTTCCTCCCAAACTAAAATTTTTAAGATTTTAAAAATGTTTTAGCACAAAATCTAGTTGGTGAAGGAAACAGTAAATGCATGAAAATAAAAACTAACCTGTAGAGGATTTCTGATTGTGAAACTAGGCTCTGATATACGACAGGTACTAACTTTAAAAATACATACAGGCTTTAAAGCATTAAATGAGACATAATATGCTAAAGAATTTGCTGAGAATTAAAAACATAAAAAAACTAAAAATACTAAAATTGTAGAAAAAGTACAACATAAAATGAAAGTTTTGACTACTATAGTTTCAATTGCCAATCAATAACATCCAAACAACATACAAACAAACAAACAAACTACGAAACAAATAGACTAACTCCAGAAAATATCAATCTTCTTCGCCTTCCTCATCATCATCTTCTTCTTATTCTTCTTCTTCTTCATCATCATCATGAATCGGAGCATAAGGGGTAAGTAGGAAATTCCACATTGTATTCACCCCTAAGATATCTAACCATAGCATCCTCAAAAGTTATATCATGTTGAACCCTCCTCTGTTGATACTCATCATTATAGACATTTCTTTCTCCAATCTCTCCAATCTGATTCTGAATATTTACTAAATGCAATTATTGAAACTTGAGTTGGTCTATAATGTTTTCTAGTGATGAAGGGCGAGAAGTAGATGCCCCTTCATCTGATGTAGAGGGTCTATCACTTCTTCCACCCCTAGATTCAACAAAAGATTCAACTCTCTGAATCATATGCTTCCCAATAAGATTTTTTTATTGTAACCTTTCCTCACTTCTATGGAACTCTATTCCAGATTGCTCACAAAGAGTGAAAATCAGGACAGGGTAACCCAAAACACTAACTATAGAGCTCTTAACTATACTCCGTGCATGATGAACTATAAGAGCACCAACATCTATTGCTTTCATGTTCTAAATGCAATAGTTCAATATAGCTCTATCCTTTGTTACATGAGCCAGATGATTTGTTGGTAGTAATCTAGCATAAATGAAGTGATGTCATACCTTTAACTGACTAGTCAACATGGAAGCGGAGAAGTTAACTATCTTATTATTTTTATTCCTCCATTCTCCTTTCCATCAGTCAGGAAGAAAATCACTTCATCCAGTGATACATCAGCCATTGTGAATGCAGCATATTCATTAAAAAATACATTCCTCAACCCATAAAAAACTGCAGTAAATTCAACTTGCTTACCTCTCACAAGAATGTGATCGTCATCAGTGAATCTCTAGTTGGCATAGAACTTCTGAATCATTGGCACAATCGCTACTGCACTGAAGTAGCAAAACCATTCCTAATTTGTGGTAAGAATCAACCTCTCGATCTCACCACCTGGTTTAGCGAATGCCCGTTCCTGGATCAATCTTCTTTATTCTATTTGAGTGTTAAAATTATATTGAACCTTCAAATTAACAAATCTTCGTGCATCAAAATCGTCTGTCCTTCCTCTCTTTACTCGTGGATCCATTTAAAATTCTACCAAAATCCAAATAAATTACAAAATCAAAAATCTAACTCCTCAAGTAATATTATTTGGTAAGAAACTTTTCACCATGAGTTTTCTTCAAGCTTTTTCATCAAAAATCCCAAATTTTGGATTTTCCATAATGTAGGAAAAATCCATGGTGAAAATAAAAAATTTCTAAGTTAAAGTGAAGCTCTTATCAGGAGAAGATGAAATCTACAATTTTTAGCCTCCAAAATCTTCTCTATCACGCCCAATGTGAAGACGACCCAAGCAGTAAAAATGGAGGTTTATTGTACGATTTCACATTTTTTTAGGCAATCTAGTGTTTTCAGGAATTTTGTGCATCGTGCGCCAAATCTGACACATCATGCACCAACTTTCTGTAAACAGGCGCATCATGCGCCAATCTGCAGCATCTTTTGATTTTTGTAGAAATCTATTTTGTATCGCTTTATGTCAACCTCTATTTGAATCAAATAAACCTTTCTAAGCATATATAAACATCGGACTAGCATAAAACATTCACAAATAACTTAAACTCACATTTATATATATAATTCGCGCTATTACAAACTAACATTTTTTAAACCAACAAACACTATTAACAAACACTATTTCAGTGTTTAAATATAACCAAAACATCCTAACACTAAAATCTAAATATCAAGTTACCAAACACAAACATCAACATATTTTAACAATAAAAGTAAATGCCATCCAACACAACAAACAACAAAAACAAGCAGTACTAAACAAAAAGTTTCGTGCATAGATCAAGTTCAATCATCTTCTTCACTCTCGTCCTCCTAGATATCTCCCATAGATTGGTAGTGAACATAAAAATTGTAGAAGGGTCGATAAGGAAACTCATTAGTCAAATCCTCCCCAATCCAAGCATGTTTCTTGAACATACGTACCAAACCATCTTCAATACGACCAATATGCTCAAAATGTTCTTTAAGTCTCCAATCTAAGTGATCCAACAATTCAAAAATATTTCCAATTGCATGCATAAAATTATGCACCTATTTTTCTATCTTCTTGATCCTTTTCAAAAGTGTGTTAGAACTGAAGTAAGGCTAAATATGTGATGAATTCTGGGATGCTTGATCCATCAGTACATTCATATCATTCTCATCTCCCATTCCAATACAGTTGAAATAGACTTCTGGATCCATCTACTTCCAAGGAAGAAGCACTTTTGCCCAACCCTCATAAGGTACTTACAATTTGACTGCAGAGTAGGAAAATAGTTGATGGATGTCCAAGTCCGGTTGTAGATCCATTCACAATCAAACCAAAACTGATTTCACAATGATTGCTCCAATATTAATAGGTTTTCCAGTTTGAATACAATAATTCAGAATGGCACTCTCCTTAATTACCTTACTGATTTTCATAGTAGGCAGTAATTTCAATGCAAAAAAGCAGTTTCATGCCTTAGAAGAAGGATTTTACAACGATGACGAAAAACTTATATTTACATCATCTCTGGCCTCCCAATTCTCAAACACACGGACTCTATGAAAACACAAATATAAATATACATAAATTAATTTGAACAAAAACTTAAAATCAAAATAAACAACAATAAGTATGGGTTGCCTCTCATAAAGCGTTTGGTTAAATGTCGTCGTTAAATGTCGTTAGCCTGACATTCCCAGTCTTTATTCTAGGTGACCCAACATTATAGTCTCTTTAAGAATTGGTCTTTGACAATCAAAATATAGTTTCAATCTGTGCCCATTTACTTTAAATATCCTTCCATTTTTAGGATCTTTAATATTAACAGCTCCATAAGGATAGACTTTTACAGAAGGATAGGCTTTTACAGCTTTGAATGACCCTTTGCACCTAGATTTCAATTTTCCAGAAAATAATTTCAAACTTGTATTGTATAACAAAGCTTCCTATTCAGGTTCAATTTTTTTTTATTATCTTCCAATCATGTCATTCTTTCATTATTTTCTTATAAATCCTAGCATATTGTAAGATTCATTCCAAATTTCTTCTAGCTCATTCAATTGCAATAATCTTTTCTCACTAGCTTCTTTAAATTTGAAATTGAATTCTTTTATAGCACAATAAGCTTTATGCTCTAATTCTACTGACAAGTGAAAAGTCTTCCCAAAACTAATCTATAAGGGGACATACCTATAGGTGTCTTAGAAGCTGTCATGTATGCTCATAATGCAGTATCTAATCTAACAGACCAATCCATTTACTAGCATTTACACTTTTTTCCAAAATTCTCTTAATTTCATGATTAGATACTTCTGCTAAATCACTATTATGGGGATGATAAGTTGTTGTAATTTTATGCATTATACTATATTTTTCTACCAATCTTGCAATTATTACATTTCTAAAATGAGATCCTCTATTGGTAATGATTACTCTAAGCATTCTATATCTTGTAAAAATATTTTTAATTAAAAATTTTGAAACACTCCGATTTTTGATTAAAAATTTTGACACTACGAGCATCACATCAAGGTAAGGCAATTGCTTCAATCCATTTTGACACATAATCAACTGCAATCAATATATACACATTTTCAAATGAAGGCATAAATGGTTTCATAAAATTCAATCCCCATGTATCAAAAATTTTAACTTTTAAGTTAAAATTCAGAGGCATTTCTTTTCTTTTTGAAATATTACCTACTCTCTGACACTGATCACATGTTTTTTTATATATATTAACATCTCTAAATAGAGTAGGAAAATAAAATTTGGATTGCAAAATTTTATGAATAGTTCTATCATTTGCAAAATGTCCTCCAAATTCAAAATCATGAAATTTCTGAATAATTTCCTGAATGTCTTTGTAAGGCACAAATCATCTCATTACTGAATCTTTGAATTGTTTATATAAATAGGGGTCATCCTAAAAATATGACTTTGCATCGTGAATGAATTTCTTTTCTTGTTGTTTTGTTAATTCATATGGTAAAATACCACTAACCATATAATTTACAATATGAGCATACAAAAGTATTTTCCATCCTTTCACAGTATAAAGTTATTCATCAGGAAAATTTTCATTAATTCCTTTTTCCATGTCAAGTATTTCTTCTTGTTATAGCCTATTCTGTTCTAGCCTAGATAGATGATGAACAATTTGATTATCAATCCCTTTCTTATTGACTATTACAAAATCAAACTATTGCATCAAAAGTACCTAAATTTTTATTCCCTCTACTACCTCTTGGGTTGAATGTGAGTCCTTCAGCTTTCCTTCCTAATTTAGCAAATTCAAAATCTTGAGATCAATGTACGATCTCCTAAAATGAATTAAGGCTTCTGATTCTCATTCCAAAGTTGGTACCTAAATTTCAATTCCCATTTTAGGGTTAGTATCTAAATTCTCATTCCTTTTGTTACCTCTTCAGTTGGATGTGAGTCCCAGAGCATTCTTTCTCAATGTAACAAATTTGAAATCTCCTTGGGATAGGCCTCCATCCTTTTCCCTTTCGCTACCTCTTGGGTTGGATGTGAGTTCCTTAGTTTTCCTTCCCGATGTAGCTCGTCACCTCTTAGAATGGATATGAGTCCCTGAGCTTTCCTTCCTAATGTGACACCTTTCGTTAACTTTTGAGTTGGATGTGAGTTCCAGAGCTTTCCTTCTCTATATAATAAATTTGAAATTTCCTTAGGATAAGCCTTCGTCCTATTCCCTTTCAATGCCTCTTGGGTTGGATGTGAGTCCCTGAGCTTTCCTTCCCAATGTAGCACCTATTTTCCCTGATCGGTCTCATTGAGCTATATGTGAGTCCCTGTGCTTTTCATCTTGACCCAGTGTTTTCATAAATCCTTAATTTTTAAATTTTTCTTAAAATTGAAATCAAATTAATTTCAACTCAAATTAAAATCTTCTTTTTAAATCAAATTGAATCTTTTTCGTGACCATCGGTGTCCTTGATTGTTATCTCCGGAAACTCACCTGCTTGAACCCCAGTAGGAGTCCCTATCTACTCCTCAACAGAAGCCTATTTGATTTTTCTCTCTTCTCTACACTAAGCATTTTGGCTTAGGTAGTCATGTTGGTTTGTTGATCTCTCCAGCCAACGCCAATAGATGCGATGTGCTTGCCCAACACACTTCACCTATTAGGGGTCCATTTGTTGACCTCACTTTTGGTTGAGGTCTAGCTTCTTCCTTACAAGCCTAATATCTAGCCATATGACTTTCCTGTCGACTATTCCTAAAATACTAGTGAAGGAACTCTCACCATTAGAAATTCTAAAACTCTTCTTTGTTCATTTTAAAGTTCCACATGTTGGTTTTAACCTCTAGCACTTAATAGGTGGAGCCAATATGGGGAAGTTAAAGAAGAGTCCCCATAGGAATGTTTATCCTTAGGGTTCAAGAAAGGGTAATTTTATGATTAAAATCCTCAATTGATCTCATCCTACCCAAATACCCAATTTAGCCTTTTGCCACCAAACTTTCTCAAAACAACCAAATTACCCTTGAAACCCCAAATTTTCTCAAATTACCCAAACTACCCAATTTTGTCAGAAAATCATCTCAAACTCTTTTAAACCACTCAAATTGACCAAAACATTCTAAAATTTCAAAAATTCCCTCTGACTTTGCCAAAATTACCAAAAAGCCCTTATTAGCCCAAATTTTTCTAAAACCTCCAGAATACATTTCAAACACTTTCAAAACCAATCTTGATCTCTCATGAAGTCAAATTGGACCAATTTGGCAAATTTTGACCTAAATCGCTACTTTGCCCTCTAAGGCCCAATTACCCCAATTCACCCATAATTTCCATCAATTTGACTTCAATCTTCCTCAATTTCAATTCCAAATCAAAATTCGTCATGCCCAATCATAATTGAAACCAAATTGAAGCCCAATTGAACCCAATTTCAAACTTAAATTCCAAGTGAACTTAAAATTCCCAATTTTGACCATACACTCAAATTCGCCCAAATTGAACCCCATAATCAAACCAATCTACCAAATTTTGAGTTCCAAACAAATCATAGTATTCTTGTTGATCAATTGAGCCCTCAATTGGCTTTAACTTAAACTGAAACCTCACCCAAATCCCACCAAAGTCAAAATCACCAATTTTGCACTAAAACCCAAATGTCACCAAATTGAACTTTGTAACTCCACAATTTCAACCCAATTGATATCCAAAACTCTTCATTAAAATCCCTTAAACCAATTTGAACCATCAATTGAACCAAATCCAAGCCCTAGCCCAATACAAAACCAAGTCTAGCCCAAATGCCCCAAAATTGACTATGGGCCAAATTCCACTATTTGAACTCCCTAATCAATTCAAAATCACCCAATTCCTTTTCCAAATCTCTCATGAAAATCATCAAAGTTAATTTGATCAATCACTTGACCCTAGTCTCAGCCGAAACCCAAACTTAGACCCAAGTCCAAACCAAAATCCCAATTCTGAACCCAAACACCAAATTTGACAAAACTCGTTCAAATTGACCAAACCATGGTCACCACAGCCAGCATTGAAGCTCTAGGGACCAAGTTGGAGCCACCTTGCTAAACCAACTTGAGCCATGGACTAATGGTCCCTTGAATTGGGGGATTTATCCCAGTTATGATTAAACCAATGATATCTATGCCACCATAAATCAAACCTCAAAGCAAATCACCATTAAACCTCCTCTGGCTCTACTGACCACCCTAGCCACCAGTCCTGGCCTAGTCGTCCGGCCTGATTTGACCCACCCAAGCTATCTCAACCTGACTTTTCACTTGCACCTTTCTTCCCTCCACATAAGCATATAATTGCACCCACTAGCTAGCCCTGGTGGCCAATCTTTCCTCCTCAAAACTCCACTACCTCACGACCAAACATAAATAATGCACTAGACCTTGGGGAGACTCTGCCAAATGGTTTCCAGAGCTTCTCCAAGTCCTCTTGAGCTTATTCCAACAATTTCCCTACCATCATCCCCACTGCCTAAGCCTATTTTCTCCACTGAATTATAGGGAATATTCCGACCGTCTCCCAAACTCCACCACACCCACTCAAACTTCAAATCGACTTGCCCCTCTCCATCCCTAGACCAAACAAAGAAGAACACCATTGAAGGGCCCATCCCTCAGCCACTGTAACCTAGCTCAAGACCAAGGCCTCCCCCATTTGTAGGAGGAAATCTTGCACAAATAATTCACCAAACCAAAGTTACACTTCCAAGAGGTTCGCCAAACTCCACTGAAGCTTTTGCAAGCATTTAATTGAGGACAAACCTCGTGGATAAAGGTATAGTTCATTTTTTCCCAATTCAAGCTCGTTTTGGGCCTTGTGAAGAAAATTTTAATTTCATGCTTGATCAACCGTATAGATAGGTTCATCTGGACTAGATGAAGGTGTAGGAACAAACCCTATGTGATTTGATTGAGTGTAGTGAGAGATCATAAGCCTAGAAGGTGGACAGTTCTCGGGCTAGGCCAATTGGGGATGAAGATGGAGGACAATTGGATCACGCGTGTATTGGATGAAGGGCTATGTTAACCTCACTATTGGTTGAGATCTAGCTTTCTCCTTAGTAGCCTAGCGTCTAACCATAGGAATTCCCTGTTGACTATTGCTAGAGGACTAGTAAAGGAACCCTCACCATTAGAAACTCTAAAAACTTCTTTGCTCAACTAGAAGTTACACATATTGGTCTTAACCTCTAGTATTTAGTAGGTGGGGCCAGTATGAGGGAGCTCAATGGGAGTCCCCATAGGATTTTTTGGCCTTAGGGTGGACTTTGAGTGGTGCTGTTTTGGTTAGTCTTGCACATACACTTACACATCACACTTTCACTCACAACCTTAAACCCAAACATGTTTAACTTTGATCCCTTAACCTTTTGGGAGGCTCATGTAGATGGTCCCCTATGCAACTAGCTTTAGCCTTAGACTAGGGTTTAGTTGAGACCAGTACATGGAGGACCCAAAATAGGGGATTCTATTTGTCCATGGCTCAAGTGGGGTGGTTATGTGGTTGGCAACCCCAATCCTACTAAAATAGCCAATTTAGCCTTTGCCCCCAAAATCTACCCAAATTACCAAACTACCCTTGAAACCCAAAAATTGACCAAAATCTCAAAATTACCCAAAATACCCAATTTTGTCCAAAAATCATTTCAAACCATTTGAAAACCAGTAATTTGCCTAAAACATTCAAAATTTGAAAAACAGTTAAATTGCCCTAAACACCCCAAAAATTTCAAAATTACCAAAATACACTTGATTTTGCCAAAATTACCAAAATTGCCCTGGTGACCCAAACTGTCCCAAAACCTTAAAAACCATTTCAAGTGCCCCCAAAATAAATTTGGACTGCTCCATTGAGCTCAATTTGACCAATTTGACCTATTTTGACTAAAAGCCCCAAATTTCTCTAAAAGGCTCAATTACCCTAATTCACCCCCAAATTCCACCAATATGATCCCAATCTTCCCCAATTTCAATTCTAAACTCAAATTTATCTTGCCTAAAGTTGATTGAAACCAAATCCATGCCCAATTGAACCTAATTTCAAACCCAATTTCAATCTCAATCCCAAATTTGACCTTAAGCCAAAATTTTATCAAATTGAACCCCCAAATAAATCCAATTACCCCAACTTTAAATCTTAAACTCTTTAAAACACTTCCCTACATTAAATTAAACCTTAAATTAGCCTTGTTCAAGCCTCAATTTCACTTAAATTTAACTTGGAACAAAACCCCCAATTTTGCCCCAAATTAGCCATGTCCTTAAATGTCCCAAGTTGAATGCTATAACCTCAAAATTTCCACTCAATTTCTATTTAAAACACTTTATGACAATCACCCATAATAAATTGAACCATCAATTTGGCCATAGCAAAACTCTAGCCCAACCCAAACTCAAGTCTAGCCCAACATCCCGAAAATTGACCAAATGTCTAAATACCACTAAATTGACTCCCCAAATCAATTCAAAACCACTCCAAACCATTTCTAAAATCATTATGACCTTCATCTACACCAAGGTACTAAATCAATTGGACCTAATCCAATCTCTAGCCCAATCGAGTCCAAGTTGAACACAAATGACCCAAAATTGAACCATGACCCAAATGTTAACCAAATCTAACCAAACTGGTCAACCCAAGATGACTACAACCACCAAGTAGACCCTAGGGACCAACCTAGATCCACTTAGCCCAACCTAGTTGATCCATGAACCAAGGGTCCCCTAAATTGAGGGATATCTTTCCTAAAATGCCTAAGCCAAAGTGATCCTTATCAAAACCCATCACTAATTTAATTAATTACTTTGATGGACTGCTCACTGGCTCACCTGACCATGAGAGCACCTCTTTTGCCCTAGTTGGCTGACCTAGCTACTAGAGGAGCCAAAACCTAAAGTCACCTCCCCAAATTTAAACCCAATTTGACCCATCAAAGCTGTCAAACTCTAATTGGTCTTTGTCACCCTTTAGCTTTCCACATAAGCTATTATTTGAACCTGAATTGAAGCCCATCCAAACACTCCAAGCTGTCCTATTTAAACCCTACCTCCCACAGCCAAGAAGAAATATCCTAAATTTCCAAGGGGAGACTCTATCAAATTGCTTCCAAAGACTCTTAAAGTACTCCTAAGCTCAACCTAGCCATTTCTCAACCACTTCCACCACTTTCTGAGCTCAATATTTGAGATCAAAACTAGGGCAAATTTTGGTCATCCTCCAAAATTCATCAAACTCCAAATTAAACTATTATTGAGCTTCCCCAAACTAAGAGAGGAAGATTCCCACTGAAATCCTCTTTTGTTGAGCAATCTAAGCTAGCTTTTGACCAAGGCTACACCCCCATTTCATTGAACTTATACTTAGAGCTTTGGAAAAGAACATATTCTATAAACTCGTTGGACTCCACTAAAGCTTCCACAAGCACCCAATTGAGGCCTCACCTTTTGGGAAAAGGTATAGACCATTAACCCTAATTATGAGCTTGGTTTCACGAATGGTGAAGAAAATTTTAATTTCATAGCAAATTAACTATAAAGATGTGTTTGTCTTGAGTATATGAAGGTGTATGAACAAGCCTCATGTGATTTAGTTGAGTATCGAGAGAGATCTTAGGGTTTGAAGTTATGCAGCTCATGGGTTTTTGCCATTGGGGACGATTAGCCACAGCCATCCGATTGCGTGTGTATTATATGGAGGGCCAGGAACACATTGGATAAGAAGACGGAGCAAAATTGTGGGCTGATGAGGCGTTGAGGTGGCTGGGGTCATCAAATGGTGGAGCTCAGAGTGGAGACTTCGAAGATGTCTATGTTGACGCGGCGGGTGACTGGAATAAGTAGAAAAATCAGGCTTTTATGAATTAATTAAATGTCATAATTTAAAAAATTCATAACTTTACTTAGAAAAATCATAAAAATAAAATAAAAATACCCTCTTGCTCAGTGAACAGACGAAAAAAATGTCAATTAAAAATAAAAATTATTTGATGAGTCTCTATTTTTTACATAATTAAATGGTCTCTGAGACATTTTAATTTATTTTGATTAAATATTATCCACCATGGCTTAAAACTTTGATGGATCATTCCTCATGATAGAGGGGATGTTCTTTGATTTTGCCAAGGTCAAAGAGCATCTCTGTGCATATAACCCTAATTTTCAAGCTTGGATGGCTATTTTGGTTTAAAATAATTATATAAATTAAAATGTTTCTTAGAAAACTGTGAGATAAATTTCAGCAGGTTTCCTGTGGTCAAACAAGCTTAGGAAAAATATCATGATGATTTGTATTATTTTGTACATTTCTATATTTATTTAAATTAAATATTATTAAAAAATTAATAAATTCAATTCCACATTGTGCAAAAAATCATGTTGACTCACTGTAAAAATTTGAAATTTATTTAAGTAAGTTTGACTCCTAAGGTTGATTTTCTAAGAAAAAATGTATTTTTGTACAAAAATAATTATATTAAAATAAATATACTTAGAAAAATTATGAAAAGTAGTTTTCTGAGTTCCTTGTGTTTAGGGGTACTTAGAAAAAATATTTTTTTTTAAGAAAACACTTCATTTTTAAGCTATATTTTAAATTAAAAATAATTAAAATTTTTAAAAACATGAAAAAGGTTCAAAATATCCTTAATTATTTCGTGATCACTTGGGACTCATTAAAATATTTTACTTAATTTGTCTAAGTTAAATATAAATTTTTAAAAGCTAAAAATGTATTTTTCTTAATTTTCTAGTAAAATGATTATAATAATGAAATTATAATTTGAAAAATTATGGAATTTTGGCTAAGTGTTTCTATAACTTACGTGGACCTCTAAAAGAAATCTTATTTTGATTAGTTAAACAAATTAATATTAAAAAATCCTACTTTTGAATTAAAATAATTATATAAATTAAATAAAAATCCAAAAGACCACATTTTCTTCTCTGATATTTTAATTAGCTTATGATTGAGTTTCTATGAAAATTTCAAAGTCACCTAAATTTCATTTGATAAGTTATAGGATAGGGAACCCTAGAGGCAAAATGGTAAATTTGGAATTTTTAATGCCCTAATTAAATTTTAGGATTAATCAAAGGGTAAAGGGGTAATTTTGATCATAATAAAATTTTTGCATGATTGAAACATCATGGATTAAAGGTAGAAACCAATTTGTCATCATTTCATGATAACGGTAAAATTGTAATTTTATTGATCATCATAATTGGAAGTCAATCCAATAAGATGATCCAAAGGTAATTGTTATGAAGATGATAATTCACTCTTTCAAAGCCCACTATTTGAATGTTAAGTTTGATATTAATCAAAATTGAAATCCCATTTCAAGATTTAATTATCTTAAATTTACTTTGAAAATTGAAATTAAGAGGGCCTAATAGTGAACTAGGTTTGATATGTAAGAATTGTCTTTATTGGGATTAGAAAAGATGGATTTAATTTATTAATAAACACATTAAAAAACTTTAGGCCCTACTTTAACTCTGGGTATTAAAATCTCTAATGACTTTGGACTTGCCCTTTGGGGTACCCATTTATATAACTATCAAATGAAATGCTAAGTGATTATCTAGTTTCTCTCATGTTTGGGATAATTAAAATGTCAAGGTTCACTTAGTAATGAGGTATTTCAATTTGAACTTAAGAGATTAATAGAATAATACAATAAGTTCAAAATGAACTTGAACGTTTCAAGGGATTTTAAAAGTTGTTCAAGGTCATCTCTCAAACATTTTGGAATCTCTTGGATATTTTGAAGGACAAATTGAATTTGATATATTTTATTCTAAAAAATCATCCACTAAGATCTTTCAAAACTTATTGAGTCATGGTCTGAGGGTTTGTTATCTACACCTTCATCTACTTTTGCAGTTTAGTTAAATTTCTTGCAAAATTATATACATGTTGCAAGAGCTAACATTTCAGCGGAAATGCTAAGAAGATGACATGTACGCTTTTATAGTGTTATTTAATTTCTATCACTTTCTGCAATCTACTTTTGTTGCAAAATGTTATAACTGCTTGGTTGTGCACTTTACATTGTTTACAAAAACCAAAATTGTTTTAAAAGATTAATCAACATTTTGAAAAATCTAAAACAAATTTTTTCAAAGGTAACCATAACTCCTTTGAAATCTCACTAAACTTAAAACTTCTTTATGAATTTACGGGAGTCCCTTGGAGGAGGTAACCCATGGTTGCTAACAAGATCTTTCCGGTTTAAATGGGTTTAAGAACTGGTTTAAGCTAAGTAAATTCAAAATAAAATAGTAATACTGGAATGAGGTAACCCTGGGATCCAAACCGATGTTTGTCTAATCAACTTTAACCACCCCCATAATGATTGAACTTGGAACTTGTCATTTAAAACTTTAAACCTTAGAATTTTGATCTGCTACTTCACTGACGAGCTCAGAGCTAACTCTATTTGCAACAATCTACAATAGCAATCTACAACAGCATGACGATCTGACATCTTTCCTAAAAATAAAACAACAAGCCATAATATGTCAAGGTTGTCCCCCTAGTGCGACATAAATCATCAACTCATCTTTAGGCCTTTATATTTTTCTGCTATATAATTTATGCCCTAATTCAATGCTCTAATTCATTTTAGGATTATGAGGTTATCATTCGTCATGACCTAAACACCCTCACATCTTCTAGACTTTTTGTGCGACTGTCTCACATAAATGTAAGCCCTAATTAATAAAATTGGTAAGATGTAACACTTAAATAATTTTTTTCGCCTCAAAACTGAAGCCAAACCATATGATAGCTTGGGAAGTCACCGAGGTTCTCCTCAGGATCGATGAAGATAGCTTGGGAAGTCACCGAGGTTCTCGTCAGGATCGATGACATCCCCTAATTCTTCTTCATTTGGATTCCAAATTAAAATGTTCCAAATTTGGGTCATTCCCCTTCGACACTGCTTTGGTCCGATCTTTTAAGAAGTCCTACCACTTGAATTCTTGAAGATAATATTCCCTAATCTAAATCGAGAGTTTTCTTAGGTCTTTAGTTATCTAAGATGTTTATCTAAGATGTAATTAACTATAGATGTAATTAACTATAAGGACTTGCCAATATAGGATACTTTTAAGAACCTTAATATAAATCTTATTTAATTTTTCATATTAAATAGGGGAACTTATCGGTCAACATTAAAAATGGTTTTCCGCAGTTTTCGCTGACTTAAACAGATGTCATAAATTTTTTTGTTTATTTAATCGAGTCTTACCAATGAGTAGTGTTTCTATTCTTTGGAATGGATGCATTGCTTGCAGTATTAGGCTCATTTATTTAAACTACTGAGGCTATAAGATTAGTTCGGTCTTGTATTTTCAAAAATTAAAAATATTAATTTTTAAAATTATGTATACATATATTAAATTAAACTGGGTGTCAGGATATCCATTCTACAGGAGATAATTTCTAATTTAGCAATTGACAGTCTAGGATCACGCCAGACGAGAGAATGAAACATAAAGTGCGGGCTGAGTCAGTGGCTACGTGGATGGCGAGGTCAAATAGGATGAGTTGGATGCTGCGTGGTTAAGTAGGAAAATAGGATTTTTTTTGTTTTAGTTAATTTATTTAGCTTACAAAATGCATAACTTGGTGTAGAAAAATCATAAAAATAAAACAAAAATACACACTTGCTCAGTAAATAGAGGAAACGAATGTCGTATAAAAATAAAAATTATTTGACATGTCTTTGATTTTTAATTAATTAATTACTCTATAAACTATTTTAATTCTAATTAAGTAAATATTAATTACCATGGCATAAAACTTTAGGGGTTGATTCCTCATGTTAATAGTGATGTTATCTATTTTTTCCAAAGTCAGAGATCATCTCTAGCTTTGAACCCATAATTTTCAATCCTAATTGTCTATTTTTGCTTAAATTAATTAATAAGTTAATTATAAATAAAAAAAAATGTGGGACTTGTTTTGGTAGGTTTCCTGTGGTCAAAGGACTCTAGGAAAAATATAAATTAAGTTAGATGTTTATGTAAATTACTATGGTTAATTAAATCATATAAACTCACTAAAATTAAAAATTAATAAAAAAATATTAAAAATGAATAAAAATGATTTCACTCCGTAAATAATGATTATTTTAACTCACTGTAGAAATTTGAAACTTATTTGAATTAGTTTGAGCACTAAAATTTATTTTCTAAGTAAAATTATATTTTTGCATTAAAATAATTATAATAAATTAATTATAATTAGGAAAATTATGAAAAGTAATTTTTTTAGTTCCTTGTGATCAAGAGCACTTAGGAAAAATAAAATTGATTTTTAAATAATTAGTTCATTTTTACGCTACTTTCTGAATAAAAAATAATAAAAATAATAATTTTTACGCTACTTTCTGAATAAAAAATAATAAAAAATAATAAAAAAATTGCAAAAATATTAAAATGCACCAAAATATTTCTAATTATTCTCTAATCACTTAGGAATTCTAATTATTCCCTAATCACTTAGGACCCCTTAAAATATTTTTCTTAGTTTTCATGATCTAGTTATGTATTTTTAAATGCTAAAAATGTATTTTTTTTTTAAATTTCCATTAAAATAATAATAATAATAAATAAAATAAGAGTCATAAAAAATGAAATGTTTATTTCTCTGAGTTCTTTGGACATAGAGAGATTGATGAAAAAATATAAAAAGTGATTTCTAAAATTAAAACGTATTTTATATTTAATTAATCATGAAAAAATATAAAAAGTGATTTCTAAAATTAAAAAGTATTTTATATTTAATTAATCTTAAAATCAATAATTAATTATAATAATTAAAATATAATTTTAAAAATTATGAAATTTTATTGAAATGGTCCTCTAACTTAGTAAATTTTCCATGAATAAAAACTTAACATTGATTAACTAAATAAATTAACATTGAAAATCTTATTTTCTGAGATGAAATAATTATATAAATTAAATAAAAATGAGTTAATTCTAGATTGTTTAATGAGGTTTAGAAAAGATAATATAACTAATCACAAACATTTTGAAAGCACTACAAGTCTGATTTTATCTGGAGTATAAAATCCTTAATGACTCCGGGTTGTCCTTCGGAGCATTTACTCACATAACATTCAAATAAAACATTAAGTGACTGTATGGTTACCCCACTCTTAGGATAGTTAAATTATCAAAATTCACAAATTTGTTAATTTAGAATTATTTAAGGATAGTTAAATTATTTAAATTATTTAAGGTTACCCCACTCTTAGGATAGTTAAATTATTTAAGGAAAAAAAAATTATTTGCTAATTTAGAATTATTTCTACTCAAACTGTAAACTAAATTTGTAGGAGAATAATATTGAACTGTTTATAACAGGGTATAAACTAAAGCTTACTACTTCTAAATTATATCTAAAAGTAAATGAAAAGTTTCTAAACTACAAATGTGTAAATGAGTACAATTATAATAAAAAGTCTTTCTCCTTGCAAATAAATTTTAATCAATCAAAGGATTAAATGGTTAATGATGAAAATGAGGTATTGTGACAAGTACGAGCATACATATTCCTTACCCTCTCCCTAGTGCATAAAGAACATTGGATGATCTAAAGTTAATTTCCTAATTGTATGGTAGAGTTGAGTAGATTCTAGCCTATCATGTCTAGTTTACCCACCATGCCCTCTTCATAGGACCTACCAGGGACTCAAATTCTCAACTAAGATCAAATTGATGAAGGTTCTAGCCTGTCACACTAGAATCATCAATTCTACACCCATCAAATCTTGCCTCCCTATCTATTTTCACTCCGCCTTGGATGTGGCATCCCCTCAATCCAAGGTTTAGTGTGGTACCCACTAGTTGGTAAAATCATAGCCCTATTAGGTCATTATATTTTACAATAGATTTTAACATCATAAATGGCTAGTCTGTAAAGTAAATGAAGAACCGATGAAAGTAACATCATAAATTGTTGGAATAAATGAAATCTTCATAACATTCTAACCCCACACATGATTACTTCTTATTGCAAGAAGAAAGAAAAGAAAACTATTTAGATATCATGGGGATAATAAAACAAAACATTATATATATAAAAACTAAGTGTACAAGACAAATCTTAAGCAAAAGTATAAATACTTATCTCAAACTCTTCCTCAAGCAATCCTCTAAAGTTTCTTGACTAAACTTGACTCTAAAGGACTCTATAAACACTAACAATCACTAAACTCTCACTAATGGTGGTCTGACCTACCTAGAAACAAATTTTCTCTTTTTTTCCTCACCCCTTGGACGTGTGGAAATTCTTATAGTTATAGAGCTCTGATAATAATCAAGAGTCATTTAAGAAACCTTTTAAAATTCATCTAAATTCAATGTATCCTGGCATAATCGTCTCTGGCGCCTAGTCGCCCAACCGTCGTGCTTAGGCACCAGCCTTCTAGACTCCCTAGTGCCTAGGCGTGAGGTTCAAAAAAAATAAAGTAAAACAAAACACTTAAATAAAAAAAAAAATTATTTCTAATTTATTGTTTTTTTTATTTTTGATTTTTTCAATTGTTTTGTGTTCATAAATTTTTACGAAATAAATAAATAATAATAAAAGAAATTAAAATACAAGTCTCTTAAAATAAATATATAGTAAAATAAAAATTTATAAGTCTAAAAATTTTGCTATGCTCTGACAACAACTCCAATAACTTGACTCGACTCGCAATTAAGTAATTTATTAAGTTTTGAAAGATTGTCAAAAACTTGACCCAACTTATATAAAGTGACTAGTGTGAAAAATAAATATGATATAAAATTGATCAATGACTTACACATTAAGGGTACTACATAAGTATACACATCATTTTAATTAATGTAGAGTTATCTTTTAATAACCCCAGTATCTAACCTAAAGGGGAAAAAAGGAATTTATATGCTAACTTAGAAATATTTCTACTCAAGCTGTAAACTAAATTTGTAGGAGAATAATATCATACTATTTACAACAGGGTATAAACTAAAGTTTGCTTCTTCTAAATTAAAACCAAAAGTAAATGCAATGTTTCTAAACTACAAATGTGTAAAGGAGTATAACTATAATAAAAAGTATTTTCCCTTGCAAAGAAATTACAATTAGTGTATGAATCAAATGGTACAAAATGAAAATGAAATTTTCGATCACCAAATTAGAAATTTTTGGCTGCCGTAATGGATATCCTGACGCCCACTTTTAAAAGATTATATATATATATATATATATATATAATTTAGAAAAATTAATATTCCAATTTTTAAAAGTATAAGGCTGAACTTATCTCATATCTACAATAGTTTAAATGATCGAGCAAAACACCGCAAGCCATATATCTACCTCGAAGGATAGATACATAATTTCCTGGTGATGCTCGATTAAATAAACTAAAGAATTTACGACATCCATTTTAATCTGCAAAAAATCTTTTTTTATGTTGACCGATAAGTTCTCCTTTCTAATATAAAAAATTAGATAGGGTTTACATTAAACAGGGTCCTTATGGTTTGTCCAACTCTCTTTAAGAATTAAATTTGTTTATCTTTCGGATTACATCTCAGATAACCGAAGTCACCTAGAAAAACTCTTGATTTAGATCAAGAAATATTGTCTTCAAGGAATTCAAAAAGGAATTCAAAAAGATAGGGCTTTAAGATAGGGCTTTTCAAAGATCAAATAAAGAGGTGTCAAATGGGGATGACTCAAATTTGGAACATTGATTTTTGGAATCCAAAGGGAGATAAACTAGGAGTAATCACAGATTCTAAGGAAAACCTTCATGACTTCCCAAGCTATCCTATGGTTTGGCTTCAATTTCGGAGTGATATTATTGAATGTTTCATCCTACAAATTATTATTGTTTAGGGCTCACACTTGAATAACACAATCATACAAATAGCCTGGATGATGGGAGGATTTATGTCGTAACGAACGACAACTTCGAAATCCTAAAATGAGTTAGGGATTAAATTGCACAAAATGATTGTGCAAAGGCCTAAAGATAAGTGAGGATTCATGTTGCATAAGTAAACAACCTCAAATTCCTATTGCTTGTCAATTAATTCTAGAGAAAAGATGTGTTGTTGTAGATCCTCCTGCTATTGCAGATTGCTATTGTAGGTTGCTGCTCACAGAGTTAGCTCCAAGCTCCTCGATGAAGTAGTTGTCCTAGAGTCTAAGGTTCAAATGTTTTACCAAGTGTTTTAAGGTTAATCAAACATTATGGAGGGGTTAAATTTGATTAGAGCAACATCAGTTAGGATCACACGATTCCCTCATTCTCTTAGCACAATTTTCTCTTGAACATACTTAGTTTAAACGAGTTATTAAGCTCATTTAAACCTGGGAGATCTCATTAGCAACCGTGGGTTACCTCGTCCGAGGGACTCCTGTTAATTCAAAAGAGCATTTTATGTTTAATTGCATTTCAAAGGATTTATGGTTACCTTTGAAAGTCTTTGATATAATTTTAAAAGTTGTTGATTAATTTTTTTTAAAAAAAGGTTTTGTTTTGTAGGTGAAGTAACATCCACAACCAAGTATGTATAATATTTTATAGCAAGAGTAAATTGTAGCAAATAAAATGATGGAAAGTAAATAAAACTGTGAAGGCATACATGTCATTTTCCTGTTACTCCCGTTGAAAGATTAGTTTTTACAATATATATAAATATATATATGATTTTGTAGGACAAAAAATAAGAAGAGTACTTGAAGGTGTAGTTACCAAACCTACCTCAAAAGATGAGAATTAGAATTTAGGTATTGACCTTAAGACGAGAACTGAAATTTAGGTACCAGTTTCAGAAAAAGAATCGAAAGCCTTGTTCCATTGAAGTGGGCCTCACATCGATCTCAAGAATTAATAATAGGATGCCTTGTTCAATTTAAGGGGGCGTTGCACCTACCTCAAAAGATGAGAATCATAATTTAGGTATTGAACTAGGGATGAGAACTAAAATTTATGTACCGGCCTTGGAATAAGAATCAGAAGCCTTATTCTATTGAAGGGGGTCTCAAACCAATCTCGAGAATTGAAAATAGGATACCTTGTTCCATTTAAGGGGGCCTCATACCTACCTAAAAAATGTGAATCAGAATTTAGGTGCTGACCCTGGGATGAGAACTGAAATTTAAGTAATAATGCTCCCCTAGTGTGTGTTGTTTTTCTTCGTGTATAATATCAAATTAAATCCCAACGACGGTGCCAAAAACATGACCCAAACCACAATTATGAAGTAATTTAGCTTCAAAAATACGGCCAAAAACTTGACCCAATTTGTATTTAGCAGCTAATGTGCAAAATTGAAATGTTATGAAATTTAGAAAATGGCTTACACACTATGGGTTCTACGTAAGTGTCGCATCGCTTCAAGTAATATAAGCTTTTTTTTAAAAACCCCAGTATTGATCCCACAGAGAAGCCAGGTAAGAAATCCATTAAGCTAATTCTAATCTACTACTATCAGGCCTTAGTTTGGAATGTTGACTAAAATTATTTTTCTAACAAGTACTCATAAATGTAAACTTTATGTTTAAAACAACCAACAACTATTCCTAAATAAAAATATTAATTCTAAAGATAACTTTCTTCTGGATGCATTGGTTTGAGAAATTTTGAGATGTTAAAATCTACTATTCTTATCTAGTAAATTGGATAATGCTTAGGAATGAGATACATAAAATTTAATATAATCAATGACAATAGGAGCAATTCTCTTCTTTACCCTCTTTCAAGCGCACAAAGAACATCAGTTAACTTAAAGTCGATTCCTTACCATCCAGATTTCCCCGTTAGAAGTAACTAGCCTGACACTCTATCATCCCATAGCCTGGACCACAGAAGTGACCAAATCTTGGTGATAAGTTACAAAGCCTTAAGTCAAATTGATATAAATCTAGCCGCCGTCCCCCCAATAAACAACCAATTTACACCCATTAACAAATATTTCCCTAAAATTGTTATCCCAACGACGGTGCCAAAAACATGACCCAAACCACAATTATGAAGTAATTTAGCTTCAAAAATACGGCCAAAAACTTGACCCAATTTGTATTTAGCAGCTAATGTGCAAAATTGAAATGTTATGAAATTTAGAAAATGACTTACACACTATGGGTTCTACGTAAGTGTCGCATCGCTTCAAGTAATATAAGCTTTTTTTTAAAAACCCCAGTATTGATCCCACAGAGAAGCCAGGTAAGAAATCCATTAAGCTAATTCTAATCTACTACTATCAGGCCTTAGTTTGGAATGTTGACTAAAATTATTTTTCTAACAAGTACTCATAAATGTAAACTTTATGTTTAAAACAACCAACAACTATTCCTAAATAAAAATATTAATTCTAAAGATAACTTTCTTCTGGATGCATTGGTTTGAGAAATTTTGAGATGTTAAAATCTACTATTCTTATCTAGTAAATTGGATAATGCTTAGGAATGAGATACATAAAATTTAATATAATCAATGACAATAGGAGCAATTCTCTTCTTTACCCTCTTTCAAGCGCACAAAGAACATCAGTTAACTTAAAGTCGATTCCTTACCATCCAGATTTCCCCGTTAGAAGTAACTAGCCTGACACTCTATCATCCCATAGCCTAGACCACAGAAGTGACCAAATCTTGGTGATAAGTTACAAAGCCTTAAGTCAAATTGATATAAATCTAGCCTGTCACCCTATAAACAACAAATTTACACCCGTTAACAAATATTTCCCTAAAATTATTTTTTTTATTCGTTTTTCTCTCTTTTATTTTAGAAGGAGTTGCCAGCCTGTCGATTGTCGTATACTTCCCTTATTTGAATAAATCTCCCTCTCGAATCAGATCAACAATTCGAAGATGAGAGGAACCGAATAAAAATGGACATACGATAAAACAACAAACAAGAGAAAACATAAAACGTGGAGAGCCTACATGCGGTAAACCTAGCAAGGATAGGTTGAGAGTGTCTGTCCAAACAAGATCAGGCAAAAACACCTTAAACCGATATCCGAGAAAGAATACCTACGTAGACTACCCAAAACCAAAGATTCAGGTGTAGGTGCCTATTCTAAGGTCAAGAGCACTCTCAAGGGAACGTATCCCACATGGTTAATTACATCTTAGAGGGTACCCAAGAATACTCTTGATAAATGGAGTTTCGCTTGGATTATTGTGAATATGGAGCAATAGGTACTCAAAGGAAGGTTATTCCGTGTGGGAATGGTCCTGATGCTTCAAAGCTCGAGCTAAACCATCCGTTAAGCCATCAGGCAGAAAGTGAGTCTCTCACATCCCAAATGGGTAGCGGCGCATCGGCACACGGGGCACACGAAATAACGTAAATCATCTTGACAGGGATATCCCAACACATATCCCAACACGTCAATACGTCAAAGCATGTCCGGGCCAAAGGGCAGAGGACAAATAATCGTATCCCTAAATGGGCAGCATCTCATCGGCATCGGGCGATCAAGGTGATATCAACGAAGTCAAGGAGCGACAGGGCTCAAAGAGGCTCGACGACAAAAAGGAAGGTATAGTGATCCTAAAAGGTAGAGGTTACTGGGTCGGGGTACCACGGACCCATCATCCACAGCTAATAGGACCCTAAGTCTAACTGGTCATGAAGGTAATCGACCCAACACTTCCTGAGATCCCTAGAGACTCCTAGTCAGCAATCCGTGAATTGCGTTGTCCACGGGAACCTTGGAGGCCTTAAGGCCAAAGGAAGGAAACTCTATCCTATGACTATAAGC
>NW_018240012.1:23176-33663 GCF_001263595.1 Phalaenopsis equestris | reverse complement strand
GGGAGCCTTCTAACACTCTAGGCGCACTAGACAATCACGTATAAAGAGGTATGCTGGGCCAGTCAGGTTGGAGAAGCACGGGGACTCCTCCTCGGGACATGCAAATATGATGCAGTTATCTAGAGCGGTCTTTAAGTATTGTGGAGGCTCTATTAACATATGCAGGAAAGTAAATGTTGCAATTTTTAAATCCTGAATATTTTAATCCTAAATTTTAATTATCTTGAATATTTTATTTAGGATTTTGTAGAAAATTATAATTTTAGGTTCCTTAATGAGCCTACATTATATCTTGAAATCCCAGATAAGCCACAGAAAGAAACAAAGAAAATACATGCAAGTGCATACATGCAATATGATGAAGAAAGTCAAACCAAAATAATAAACAGGCCGGTGCCGCTGGGTCGGCAACATATCCCAAAAAAGAAAAGGGCGGCCGGACCCCGCATATACATGCCCGGTCCTAATTCTATACATCAATATAAAATGCAGAATTAAGATACGAGGCACGAACATCAGCTCTTGGTCCCCTCCACGTGGTTCCCGTGCTAAACGTCTCGGAACCCATGACCATATCTTATTTCTGCTACAGGACTCTCCTAGACTCTAAAAAGTACATAAGAAAATAAAAAAACTCATTCCTGCATGAAAACAAGTGTTAGTGGGAAAGCTCACATGCAAGTAACGTATCATGAGCCATGCCTTAAAAGTGGGGGACCTAATAACACCTACAAGTAAACTGTTAGAAATCATTACTTGCTCTCCCATAGCGGTACCTGTGTGTGTGCATATAAATAGGCATGGATCCCTGCAGAAAACCGTCATAACACACTACCATACTTATGCAGCATGTAGTCACACCACAAGCATAAGGTAGAAGAAAGATGCCTGGCTAGGGCCTAGGGCAACCAATCCAGCAGATCCAGCAGAGAACAATAGCCATACATAAAAAAGACTACCTAAGTACCCTAAATCCTAGCCTAGCACACCATTTAACAAAAAGTGCTAAGTGTGGAGTAGATCTGACTATAGTATGACTTTGACAGGGTCGTCATATCAGACCCATCTTAAAGATTTGAAAGATCTAAAGAGTGTCACGAAGAGGGGTGACACGAGTTAGATCTATTAGATCTTTAGCACAATCATACTCGTGTCAATCCCAATGACTTAACTCGCATTGCTCACCAGGATCAACCTAGCAAGCAATGCTCGTTAATATATCACGACCGACACGGGGTCACTCTTCTAATAAGCCTAGCTCGCTATCTATGCAAACATGCAAATGTAAATGTAGACAGTCATGTGAAAGAAGTGACGAGTGTGAGTGTACCATAGGGCAGTGACTCAGGAAAAGGTGGGCATGCCATGAGGCATGTCATGGAGGTAGGGGCCCAAGCAAATAAGTGTGCCGTAGTGGCAGTGACACAAAGAGTAGGCGTGCCGTAGAGGCAGCCACCCTAAGGGTGGGCCGAGGCGGCAGTGACCAAAAGAGATGGGCGTGCCGTGGAGGCTGTGGCCCGAAGAAAGGTGTACCGGTACCGAGGCGGCAGTGACTCGGAGACAGTGGTGATTCTCACTAGGGAGCATCACCCAAATGCAGATGCAAATGCAAATGTAAACACATATGATGCAACATGCAAGCAGAAAAGCATGTGATATAATGCAAAGGCAGACAAAAATGCAGGTGATTGGTCGACCGAGCCGTGGTGGTCGGTCGAATCGAAGTGATTAGTCGACCGATTCGGGATGACCGATCAAGGCACAAATGGTGTTGACCGATCTGAGACGACTGATCGAGGTGCAAGTGGTGTTGGCACAAGTGCAAATGCAAGACACAAGGTGCAAGTGCAGGTGCAACGTGCAAATACAAGGTGCAGAGTGCAAGTGCAAGTGTCGATGCGATATGTGACGTACAATATGTAACATGCAAAACATGCACATGCAAAGAATGAGGTGCAAACGACCACATATGATAGCAAGCCATGCTCGTACTAACGACCTCACCTAAGAGACCTAAGGTTTAGACCCTTGGATATTCGGGGTTACGGCCTCTTGCTTTGATGAGGAAATATGGGGAGTTTCTCCCCGGATCTCTGAGGGGGAAACTCTCCACAGCGTTGCAAAATAGGATAGCTACAAAGCTTTTCCTATTTTGCGAACTCTTCTGGACTTTGCAAAATGGGCTAGCTACAAAGCTTATCTCGTTTTATCAAGTTTGACCTCCCAACTTCTCCAAGTAAAATTGGGGAATCTAAGCCAAAGGAAGTGAGGGACTCCGATGAGCCTAGACTCCACTATTCTTAAGGCTGGATAGAATGTAGAAAGTCTCACCACCGTGATGATAGCAGGGGCATCTCTTTGCTTGCTCCGAGCTCGCCGGCGTCTGATCCATGCTCCAATGTGCCTCATAAAAGGTGCACAGGACAACAAAAAGACATAGGAGGCTATAAGGTACCAAAAATAATAATTTAGCATATAAAAATATGCCACCAAAAATATACCTTCACGATAAGAGGTTGGACGGACCTCTATTTGTTGTGATTGATGTAGTCGCCACCCCGACGACGAAGGAAAGGCAGCAAGGTCATCGTAAGGGAAGGAGGCAATCGGAATGTTGTCCATCAGAAGAAGGAAGCCGGCGAGGTCATTCGGTAAGGGAAGGAGGCAATCGGGATGCTGCCAACGAGAAAATAAAGCCATGAGTGTGGCTGGTTGAGAAAAGAAGAGTGGCCGGCGGCTCACACGAATGAAGGCTCGGGTAGGAGCTCGGCGAAGGTGGCAGCGTGGAGAAGGATGTTGGCGAGGAGGGAGGCGTCGACAAGTAGCGACAACTAACGAATCTGGGCAAAAATGGCGAGTTGGGAGCTAGAACTCGGGAAGGGCTCGGCGAAGGTGGCAGCGTGGAGAAGGATGTTGGAGAGGAGGGAGGCATCGACAAGTAGCGACAACTAACGAATCTGGGCGAAAATGGCGAGTTGGGAGCTAGAACTCGGGAAGAGAAGTGGCGACGCTAGGAGGAGACGGCGAAAGGGCAAGTTCACCGAGCCCTGTTGGGGAGGCGCCGACGGCGAGTCGTCGGTCGTCGGCAAGGGGCTGCGGCCACGTTGCTCGGGCGCGAGATCTAGGGCACGCAAAAATGGGGTGGCGGATGCGAAGGTTTGCGATCGGGAGATGGGGGAGAGGCGTGCATGAGTTTATAAGGAAAATAATATATAATATTATAATATTATATAATAATATTATTAATACTATTATTATTATTATCCTTAGTACATTTTTAGATCGTACACGTCCTCACAGCGAAGTGTATGTCTTTCCTAGCTAAAATCGATGTTCCGGACGTGTTGGCGCAGTTCGTTTTGTCATCCGGGGTTATTCAAACCATTTTTTTGACTATCGTGCCCAAAACAATAATTTACACATTTTTACCCCGCCCGCGAAGCCGTAGCGAAGCGGACATCCTCCGTAAGTGAAATCAACGTTGTGGATAGACTGGCATGATCTGTTTCATCATCTGGGGTCATCTGGATCACTTTGTCAAGTGATCGGACCAATTTGACCTAAAATTGCGCGCGACGCGTCACATAATATATTTTGGCCCAATCAGAGTCGTCCGACGTGCTAAATGACGACCTGCCTTCATCTAAGTGAAAGCCATACCCTAGCAGATAGCTACGTGCCCCTAAACACGTGCCGAAAGGTCTCGAGCGAGTGTCTTGAGCCACCAGACGCTGCTGACAAACCGTCCGTAGATCACTGCTGACAAACCGTAGATCATCTTAAGTCGTGCAAGTGGACACTCTACACTCGTGACATAAAAAATTGATGCCAACAATTGCATTCAACTACATTAATTATTTTAATGTGTCAAATAGGAGCAATAATATCCTTTATTGCTCTGGTCTAGCGATAAAGGACATTGGCTAATTCAGATGTTTTGAATCCAAATCCATGGTTAGGTTTAGAGGATACTAGCTCTCACTCTAGAGCTCCTACTTCTCCCTCACCTAGGGGCTAGCAATCTCACCATTTAGTTTCTAAAAATCTGAACCAAATTGTTGATTTTAGTCTTTCACTCTAAAACAAAAAATTCTACACCCATCAAATAATAATTCCTTATTTATTTGCATTAAATCTCATGGAGACTTCACTCTTCCATGACATTAAAGTGTGATCCCTACTTGAATGCTGAAAACATGACCATCCTGTGTCTTATGTTTTTGCATAGGTTTTAACAAATCAATTAGTCAGATTGAAAAGTAAATGAAGCTTAAGATGAATAATCTAATTTGTAATCAAAACATATTTCAACATCCATTCTAAAATCCTAAACATGAACACTACTCATTGTAAAAGAAAAGTAGAAGAAAAAAAATAGCATAGCATACTCATGCCACTATTTCCTAACAAGAAAGAGTACAAAAAACACATCACAAAGCACAAAGAAAACACAACTAAAAACTTCATTACAACACAGCAAATCCACTAAATAAGTGTTTATAAAATCATAAGATAATGAAGAACACAATACTTAGCTTTTTCCACTTGAAAGAAATATGAAGATCTCTCCCATAAATTCTCTCGCTGATCCATGCAATGCTAGTACATTTCCTAATAGATTCTCTCAAAATCCCCTCTCTAATCACTCCAAAAAGGTAGAAATTTACATTTCTAGATTTCTACTCTTATTATAAGATCTCCAAACATTCTCCATGTTTTTCCACACTCTTACTTTTTTCTTATGGCCAAAGGATGTTAAAAACTGTGAAAAATTGTGAGAAGATGAGTCCCTAGGCGTCCATAATTGTTCCTGGTGTTGTTTGCCGCTATTCTAGATCAAGGAGTCAGTTTTGACACCATTCGGTGCCACTCTACGCAGTTCCACCGTTTCACTCCGTTTACCTCTATCTCACCCTGTTTCAGTTGTGTTTCGCTTCTAACAATTATTCCTATAAAATAAGCATAAAAACATCCGTCTTGAAAGTATAATTTCAATAAAAATAATGTGAGAAATGTAAAAGAGGATAGGCATTGTTGACCTTGATTTTGTGAGGATCTTAAAATAATATCCATAGTCCTGACATATTTTGAGTAACCCTCTGGCTTAGGATTCTCAGGCAATTCATAAAGCCCTAAGAATGATCATCATGATCATTAAGATAAAGGGCCTACCAACATTAACTCCTTTGAACTTATCTAGGGTCCCCAAAACCCTAAAACTAAATTAACTCCTAAAATGCCCCTTTTAGGTTTCAACCATGATAACACCACACACTAAAATGATCAAATCAGCAACCAAAAACCCTAATTTGGTCAAACTTTGACCTAAGGGTCATTTGATTGACTATAAGGTGAATATTGACACCCAATTGACCCAATGGGTCAACCTTGACCCAACTAGTCAAAATTGGTCAACTTAGCCCAGTGAGTCAATTCAAACCCTGAATCAGTCAAAATGGTCAATTTTGAACCTTATGGTCACCACAATGACCATTTGGTCATACATAGACCTAAATGAACACCATATGTCAAGACATCACAATATGGTCAATTTGACCAACATGGTCAACCTTGGTCAAACCCAAGTCATACCACCAAATCCAAGGACCCCGTGACTGAACTAACCATGACATGATCAAGTCACCCTGGTTAATCCTTGACCTAAATTGGTCAACCATTATAAACTTGGTCAAAATTGGTCAAAATTAGGTCTTTTGATCAAATTATTTTATTCTCTTGATTAATTATTTATTTAATTAATTAAGGAAGAGTAAAATTCAAAATTATTAGACCTAGGGTTAAGTTTAATATATTGATTTAAATCCATGGCAAGACAAATCCATGGCCACATAAAAGATCATATTGTTACAATTAAACCTTAAACCATCATATGACAAATGATTAATGAGTCACCCACAACACATGGATCACAACATGACATAATTAATCCTCATGAATGACTCATGAGTCATCCCCTTTGGCTTAAGACAAAAGGGTATCATAAGGGAATCATGAAGGGAAAAAGGAGGTGGCACTCCCTCATGAATCCTTAAAAATGGATGTGGTGAGCTCATCCCTCACCCCCACCATTCTCCAATGAAGAAGAGACTCATATAAACCCTACCCTTCTCATGATTAGGGCAATCATGAGCATAACATAAAAAAATAATAATGAGGGGTATGTGTAACCCCATCCTCAAATCCATTAAATGACCAATAGAGCTTATATGGTGACAGTTGATTCAGGCCATTTGAGCTACCTTATCCACCACCCATGTTAGCCAATGAAGGGCACCCAAAAGTTGAGCTCAAATATCAAACTAAGAGAGAGCCAATGGGGATAATACATTGGAAGTTACCTCCCTAATTATTGATGGCCAGGAGACTTATCCATAAACTAGATACAACCTCCATCTCCTTCCCTAACTGAATTTGAGTTGAACCATGGCATGAATGGCTAAAAAAGAGCTAGCCTGAGAGCTCCCACGAAGGAGATACCAAGACATAGCCCCCAATTCCTGAAACACCAAAGAGATAAAATGTTTCCAACAACCTAAGGAGTTGAACTCCCATAGTTTCAGCCTCTAGCCTCCATTACTCTCTTCCAATTTCACTCCCCAAATCCAAAACAGATTTCAGGCTTGACACCAAACCTATCAAAACTTCAAATTTTTTATCTCAAAAGCTTCCCTAAGCTTTAAGGAGAAGATCCCAATCAAAATTGGCCCTTCCCTACTAATCAGTGAAAACGTGACATCTTTCCACTAAGTTCATATACAAACTTGATTTCAGTCTAAATTGAAGCAAGGACAAGCTTGCTAAACTAAAGGCGAAGCTCTAGAACCAATCAGATCAAAGCTCCATCAATTGAGGCTAAGGTTTGGAAGCTAACCCTAAAAATAGCTCAGTTTTCACTCATTCTGACGTGAACCTTTGATTCATGATAAATCATCTGTATAGATGTGTTCTCCTTGAGGAGACGATCCTTTAGGAATAAAAATGTTTGAGTTTGGTTGAGGATTCAGGGTGATCTTGGGCTAAGTTTATGGACGGCTCTCTGTTCTTCCTACTTTGGGATGATGAACTAATGTTGTCCATTTCTGTGTATTGGAAATGGATGGCAGGGATGGATTTGGACCATGGGATTGATCATACGAAACGTTTAAAATTGCGGGCCACATGGTCCTCATGATGAACTAATGTTGTCCATTTCTGTGTATTGGAAATGGATGGCAGGGATGGAGTTGGACCATGGGATTGATCATACAAAACGTTTAAAACTGCAGGCCACATGGTCCTCCACGTGTAAAGCCTACCTAAACCAGACCGCGCCGCGTAGGATTTCGATAAATCCTATGAATGAGCTGGCGCTGCATCACTAAATTAAGAAAATTTGAATTTTCTTATTTAATTAAATACAGAAAACTTCAAAAAAATCATATCGTGGCCTAAAAAAGTAAAAAAAATAAAATCAAATTATCCCTGGATTCATAAAAATATGGAGAAAATTATGAAAATGAAATAAAAATTTATTTAATTATAATTAATTTTTAATTAATTAATTACTATCTAGAATAATTTGATTATTAAAAATTATTTATAATATCAAAAACCTGAAAATTTTAGGGATTAACCTTTAAGCCCTTAAGAATATCCCTTAAATTTTCCAAGGCCAGGAATGTTCTCTATGGTTCAATTTTCTAATTTCTATTAAATTTTGTAATTATTCTTAAAAATAATTATAAAAATATAAGAAATTGGAAATTAAAATTGAAAATCATTAGAAAATTTAGAGTTACACTTTTAAACTCTAAAAGGACAATTTTTAACCATTGAGAAATTTAAAATGACTTTTTTATCTCTAGGGTTAAAATTGTAAGATTCAAATTTACATTTTAAACCCTAAATCTCCTTAGGCTTGGACATTAACCTTTAGTGACATATGAGGCTGATCAAACCTTAAGCTTTAGATCTAAGTCCTAGCTTGGATTATAGGTGAATCCAAACCCTACCTTATCTAGGGTCCATTTATCTCCTCAAACTATTGAGTCTAACCCCATAGATTCAAAGTTAAAAATGACATGACACCTAAGTTTAACCAACTTAGACTTACTCTGAATCCAAGATAAACAAGACAAAGCCACCTAGGTTTAGTATAGATGATCCCACATATCATGAACCATAATTAAGTCTAAACCTCGGTTAGACTTAATTAAACCTAGTTAAACCTTAGTCACTTTAGGTTTAACTCAACAAGCTATAATTAAGTCTAAACCACAGTTAGACTTAATTAAACCTAGTTAAGCCTTAATCACATTAGGTTTAACTCAACAAAGCATAATTAAGTTACACTTATTAAACATAGTTAAACCTTTATCACATTAGATTTAACTCAACAAACCCTAATTAAGTCTAAACCATAATTTTAACTCAACAATTTAACTCAACAAACCCTAATTAAGTCTAAACCATAATTAGAATTATTTAAACCTAGTTAAACCTTAATCACATTAAGTTTAACACAACAAACCATAATTAAGTTGGACCTTAATCACACTAGGTTTAACTCAACAAACCCTAATTAAGTCTAAACCATAATTAGACTTAATTAAACCTAGTTAAACCTTAATCACATTAGGTTTAACTCAACAAACCCTAACTAAGTCTAAACCATTGTTAGACTTAGTTAAACGTAGTTAAACCTTAATCACATTAGGCTTAACTCAACATACACTAATTAAGTCTAAACTATAGTTAGACTTAATTTAGTTAGACTTAATTAAACTTTGTTAAACTTTGTTAGACCTTAATAACATTAGGTTTAACACCATAAACCCTAATTATGTCTGAATCACGTTTAGACTTAATTAAACTCTATTAGACCTTAATCACATTTGGTTTAATACCATAAACCCTAATTAAGTCTAAATCGCAATTAGACTAAATTAAACTATGTTAAACCTTCATTACATTAGGTTTAACAGTATAAACCTTAATTAGATCTAACCCTAATTTGATCTAATTAATTGCATTAAGCCTTACTTACATTAGGCTTAATCAAACCTAAACCTCAATTAGATCTAACCCTAATTAGATCTAATTAATTACATTAGGTCTTACTACATTAAGCCTTACTCACATTAGGCTTAATTAACCTAAAACCCAATTAGGTCTAATCAAACCTAATAAAATTATTTAAACCGTACTCATGTTAGGTTTAATTAAAATTTAAACCTAATTAGATCTAAAATATGTTAGATTTAACTAAACCCTTAACTCTTAACTACATTAGACTTAAGTTTAATCAAACCATTAGGTTCAACCCAACTTGAACCTAACTCAACTCAAACCTTTAGGTTCTAAACCAACTTGAACATAAACCCTTAGATTCAACCCAACTTGAACCAAGTCAATTCAAACACCATAGGTTCAACCCAACTTGAACCTAAGTAAACTCAAACTCGTTAGTTTCAACCTAACTTGAACCGAAATCAATACAAAACTCTTAGTTTCAACCCAACTTGAACCTAACTTAACACAAAACCCTTAAGTTCAACCCAACTTGAACCTAACTCAACTCTTAAGATAACCCTTAAGATTATCTTACCCAATTTTTAAATCTTCGACATTAAGAGTTAATATGACAAGACATTCCAAGATATTCTATTTTCTGACTGATAAGATTATCTTACCCAATTTTAAACTTTTTGACATTAAGATTTAAATTGACAAGACGTTTGATGCGGGGGGATTTAGTGCGTTAATTTTGCTAATATTTTTCAATATAACAAAATACACACGAAGTTACAATAGTAAAAATGCAATTTAACCCCAACAAAAATAACTTGTGAAAATATTTTTATCTTTTAAAAGTCTTTAAACTGTCAAATCCCCTAAAAATAACGCAAGTATAGTATCTCTCAACTAATAAAGGGCTCTAATGGAGTCCTAGATATCGATCCCACAGGGAAGTTGAAAATGCCTAAAAGTAAATTCTTAACATTATAATGTAAACTACAATTTTAAACTACAAAATTGAAGTGCAAAATTTGATTATAAAGTAATTGAGTGAATACTAAATAAAATGCAGTAAAAGATAAAGTTAATTAAACTAATTGCTAAACTTTCAAAAGTAAAGTTACAAAAACTAAATGAAGTTTTGGTGACGACGAGTTCAAATTTAAGAAAGCATCCTTCCCCTTTACAATGAATATATGGATTGTGAAGAAATTAAAATCATTTGAATATATATATAAATTGTTTTGTGCAAAATAGGAGAAATCCTATTCTTTACCCTCTTCTGAGTGAATAAGAAAACATTGACTAATCTAGAGTTTAGTCCCTAATTTCGTGGTTAGGCTGGGAGTATACCGGCTGCCACTCTAGAGCTCCCACTACTCCCTCACCTAAGGGCTCACAATCTTGCATCAGTTTACAATCAACTGGACTAAATTGGGGATTTTAATATGTCACCTTAAAATCTCCAC
>NW_018240012.1:0-22866 GCF_001263595.1 Phalaenopsis equestris | reverse complement strand
CTAACTAACCCTCAACCAAAAGTGAGGTCAAGAACAACCCTAGAATAAAATCTCCTCTTCTCTTCTCTTGCCTCTCACGCCAACTTTATCTCTCTCTCTCTCTCTCTTTATTTTGCCCCCCTTACACGCCTCACCTCAAAACTGCCTTCTAGCCTTAAAATTTCTTTTTGACCTAGACTTCCCTCTCTTTTATTTAAGGTTGTCTCCCTCCAAAAAGAAATTAAAGTTCCCTCCAAAACTTTATCCAAAAGTCAACCCTTTTAAATTCAAAAGGCATGTCCATTAATTCAAGAGACATATATCTTCATAAAAGATCCTTCCAAACTATCTAGATGCATTGTATCACTCCAAGGGGTGTTTAGAATAAGTGTCCCTTCAAAATTCAAGCAAAATTTGTCCTAAAACACCTTAATCCGCAAAAATTTATCTTTGGTGCATTTGTCGCCAGTTCGGGGGCCAACTTGCTTAAGAACCCGATGCTCTAGGTTTTGGTGCTTCAGGCGCTAAATATGGTGCATCTGGCACCAGCTCTATGTCAAATGGACTTCTGGCGCCAGTGCTGGTGCTTCAGGTGCCAACTCTCTGTCAAATGGTGCTTTTGGTGCCAATCTGGTGCACCAAGTGCCAGAATGCCAAAATTCCCTATTTTTGCTCCAAATTTCATTCTTTTTTCTACTTTTGTTCCAAATGCCTATTCATTTAAGATTTCTAAATCTCTATTCATTTCAAGAAGAATTGCATATTTTCATATAAAGAATACTTAGAACATTCATATGAAAAAGAACTTTATGAAAATTTTACTAGTAATTCTACTAATACTCCAGTACAAGTTTAGAAAATGCTCTGTCAAATGGTGCTTTTGGTGCCAATCTGGTGCATCAAGTGCCAGAATGCCAAAATTCCCTATTTTGGCTCCAAATTTCATTCTTTTTTCTACTTTTGTCTCTGTCAAATGGTGCTTTTGGTGCCAATCTGGTGCACCAAGTGCCAGAATGCCAAAATTCCCTATTTTTGCTCCAAATTTCATTCTTTTTTCTACTTTTGTTCCAAATGCCTATTCATTTAAGATTTCTAAATCTCTATTCATTTCAAGAAGAATTGCATATTTTCATATAAAGAATACTTAGAACATTCATATGAAAAAGAACTTTATGAAAATTTTACTAGTAATTCTACTAATACTCCAGTACAAGTTTAGAAAATGCAACAAAGCCTTTTCCTTAAGTTGATTCAAGTGAAGCATATTCTTGATTAGGCATCTCCTCAAGCTTCTCCTCCCTCATTTTTCTTTTCTTTTTCTTTTTTTTTTCTTTTCTTCTTTTTTTTTTTAGGATATTTTCAATCATTTGTTTTCTTTTTCTTTTTCAAGTGAGGATTACCATATCTGGATAGCCTTTAATAATTTTGAACTTCACTATCCTCTTCCTAAATTCAAAACTCCTTACCTTTCTTCACTTTATAAATTTATATTAGTTTATGATTTTTCATAAAGTTTCATTCTTTTCTTCTTACATGAAACTCTAAAATTCTTAATACTTTAAAAATACAATTTGCTTTACTTAAAATAGAAAAACATAGTCGTATCTTATTATGTCAAACATCTTTAACTTAAAAATTGACCTTTATTATTAAAAACTTTTTACCTAAATTTACCAAGATATTCATATACATAAGTATAGTCATTTAAAGTTAAATCTTAATATCTCAGGTTTTGTTAAATAATTTTAAAACTATAGCTAATTGAGGACAAATAAAATTTAGTTTACTTCTTCTTTAAAAAGAAATTTTTCTTTCCCCCAAACTTAAGTTTTTAAGCAATTTAAAAATGTGTTAGTACAAAATTTAGTTGGTGAAAGAAAATAGTTAATGCATAAAAATAAAAACAAACATGTAGAGGATTTTTGAGTATGAAACTAGGCTCTAGTATACTGCAGGTATTAACTTTAAAAATACATACAGACTTTAAAGCATTAAAAGAAACATAATGTATCTTAAAAGATTTCCTACAAATTAAAACAGAAACAAAAACTGAAAAATACTAAAAATCCAGAAAAAGTAAAAATCTACTATTATTATTACAATTGAGGTCCACAACACAAAATGAAAGTTTTTACTACAGCAGTTTCAAATACAACTACATAACAGCATAATAAAAAATAATAGACAAACAAACAAAACAAACAAACTAGACTCCTAAGAATATAAATCCTCATGACCTTCCTCATCATCATCATCATCATCTTCTTCTTCTTTTTATTCATCATAAATAGGACCATAAGGAGTGAAGCTGGGGCAAGTTGGAGTTTTCCTCATTGTATTCACCCCTAAGATATCTAAACATAGCTTCCTCAAAAGTTATATCATGTTGAAGTCTCCTCTGCTTATACTCATCATTATAAGCATTTCTTGCTCCAATTTATCTAATCTAATTCTGCATATTAACTATATCCAATTGTTTAATCATAAACTGCTCCAAAAAATTTTCAAGTGAAGTAGAGCGAGAAGTAGATGCCCCTACAGCTGTTGTAGAGGGTCTATCACTACCTCCACTCCTAGACTCAACAAATGATTCAACTCTTTGAACTGTATGCTTCTTGATAGGATTTTTTAGCTGCAACCTTTCCTCATTTCTATCGGATTATACCTTTGATTGCTCACATAAAGTGAAAATCATGGCAGGGGAACCCAAACCACTAGTTGTAGCACTACTAGCTATAATCTGAGCAAGATGAACTATGAGAGCATCAACATCTACTGCCTTCATTTTCCGAATGCAGAAGTTTAGCACAGATCTATCCTTCTTTACTTCACTCAGATAATTTGTTGACAATAATTTAGCAGAGATGAAGTGGTGTCATACCTTTGACTGCATAGTCATCATAGAAGCAGAGAAGTTAACTTTCTTGTTATTTTTAATCTTCCATTCTCCTGCTCCATTAGTCAGAGAAGAAATCACTTCATCCAGTGATGTATCAGTCATCACAAATGCAGTATATTCACAATTGAATATATTTTTCAACCCATAAAAAGCATTGATCCTTTCTCTAGAAAACTTAACTTGCTTACCTCTCACAAGGATGTGATCATCAGTGGTAAACCTCAAGTTGGCATAAAACTCCATAATCATAGGTACAATCGCTACTATAGTGAAGTAGTAAAATCTCTCCCAATTACTGACTTTGATCAACCTCTCGATCTCGCCACCCGGGTTAACAAATGCTCGTTTGTGGATCAACTTTCTTGTTTCCATCTGATTGTTATAATAATGTTGGGATTTAAAATTGATGAATCTTCTTGAATCAAAATCATCTAAAAACTTTCCTCTCTTTACTTGTGCAGCCATTAAAATTTCTATCAAAATCTAAATAAAATCCAAATAAATTACAAAATAAAAAATCTAACTCCTCAAGTAAGATTATTTGGTAAGAAAATTTTCACAATGACTTTTCTTCAAGCTTTTCCATTAAAAATCCTAAATTTTGGATTTCCTACAATGTAGGAAAAATTCATGGTGAAAATAAAAAAGTTCTAAGGTAAAGTAAAGCTCTTACCAAGAGAAGATCAAAATCTAAGATCTTTGGCCTCCAAAATCTTCTCTAACGTGCACAATGTGAAGCCCTAAGTCAGGGTTTAGAGGTAGGAGATGACCCAAGCAATAAAAATGGAGTTTTACTGTGTAATTTCATGGTTTTTTTAGGAACTCTAGAATTTTCGGGAATTTGGTGCATCAGGCGCCAACTCTCTGTCAAACTGGCGCATTAAGGCGTCAACGCCTTAATTTTCCCAGATTTCATTTTCTATGAAAATCTACTATGTACTGCTTTACGTCAACCTCTAATAAGCTAAAATAAACATTTATAATCATAATTTAAACATTACTCTAACACCAAACTTTCACAAACAACACAAAACACAGTTTTATATATAAAATTTCTGCTATTACAAACTAACATTTTTCAAGCCAACAAAATTGAATTTGGTGTCCTTAGCAAACCAAACATCCTAACACAAAAATGTAAACATGAAAATACTAAACACAGACATAAATAGAGTTCAACAATAAAAATAAATGCAATCCAACATAATACAGTAACACAAACAAGCAGTACTAAACAAAACATTTCATGCATATATTAAGTTCAAACATCTTCTTCACTCTCGTCCTCCTGGATATCTCCCATAGATTGATAGGTACAAGTAGTAGAAAGAAAATTGCTCAGTTGATTCTTCCCTAATCTAAGCATGTTTCTTGAACATACATATTAAACCATCTTTAATAATGCCAGTATGCTCAAAATGTTCCTTCAGTCTCCAATACAGGTGATTTAACATTTCAGAAACATTCTTAATTGCATGCATAAGGTTCTGTACCACTTTTTCTATCTTCTTCATCCATTTCAAAAGTGAGTTCGAACTGAACTAAGGCTGAATAGATGATGAATTCTAGGATTCTTTATCCAGCAGTACATTCATATCATTCTTATCTCCCATTCCAATATAGTTGCAATAGACTTATGGATCCATCGGCCCCCAAGGAAGAAGCACTTTTCCCAACACTCATAAGGTGCTTGCAATTGACTGCATAGTAAGAAAATAATGGATGGATGCCCCAATCCAGTTGTAGATCCATTGACAAGCAAAACCAAAACTGATTTCACAATTATTACTTCAATATCAACAAGTTTTATAGTTTGAAAATAATAGTTCAGAATGACACTCTTCTTAGTTACCTTAATGATTTTCATAGGGGAGTAATTTTGATGCAATAAGAAAATGTCACGCCTTAGAAGCAGAATTTAATAATGATGAATAAAAACTCACATTTCCATCATCTTTGGACTCCCAATTTGCATCTTCATTCGTAAGGTATCGATAGAGTTCATTCATATTATCTCTTATAGGGGTAAAATTCACGTAATGGCAAATAGGCACACTTTCAGTCATAAACATCTCAATTATTCTTGGAGTGAATTACATAAACCTGCCTCGAACATAGACAATTCCTTGGTTGATCTCATGAAGATTTGCATAAAACTCTTTTCACCACGGAGACAACTACGACAACAGTAGTGTAGCAAAGCACTTCTCAGCATCGTTGTGTAATAATCTCTTCCACTCGAGTATTCGGTGTATTGAATCCTCGATTCACAAATCCCCTTTCCTTGATAAACCTCTTCTTCACAAGAACTCAATCATGTAACTTTTGTACATAAAAAATGATGAACTTTTTTCGATTGAAAATTCCAAGTCTCGCGAAACTTTTAGAGTGGGAAGCTATAGGAATTGAAAACTAACAACTTTTTTCCTCATGTTCCCCCCCTAAAATGAACTTTAGAATCTGTTTTTACTAGTTAAACCACCTTTTAAAACATTTTAAGTCATTTTTGTTGTCACGGCGCTTCAGACGCCAAATCTGGCGCTTTTGAAACATTTTAAGTCATTTTTGTTGTCACGACGCTTCAGACGCCAAATCTGGCAATTCAGGTGCCGGCTCTCTGGAATATAGCGCTTCAGGTGCCATTCTGGCGCATCATGCGCCAGTTCCAAAAAATTCATCATTTCAATTTCGATCTAATAAATTCTCAATTCTTCCATAAAATTAGGTAAATACATATATTTTTAAATCTTTTCTTAATGTCAAATTTTCTCAAATACATGGAATCTATAAGAATACAAATATAAATATAAAATTTCAAACAAAAACGTAAAAGTAAAAATAAATAATGATAAATATGGGTTGCCTCCTATAAAGCGCTTGGTTTAATGTCATCAGCCAGACATTCTTAGTCTTTATTCTGGGTGATACAACTTTACAGTTTATTTAAAAATTGGTCTTTGACCATCAAAATATGGTTTCAATCTGTGTCCATTCACTTTAAATATCCTTCTAGTATAGGGATCTTCAATATTAACAGCTTCATAGGGATAGACTTCTATAACTATGAATGGTCCTTTCCACCTAGACTTCATGTTTCCAGGAAATAATTTCAATCTTGTATTGTATAACAAGATTTTCTATCCAGGATTAAATTTCTTTTTTATTATCTTTCGATCATGCCATTCTTTCATTCTTTCCTTATAAATCCTAACATTCCTATCTTTCCTTATAAATCCTAACATTATCGTAAGATTCATTCCTAATTTCCTTAAGCTTTATGATCATTCAATTATAATAATCTTTTCTCTCCAACATCTTTCAAATTGAAATTAAATTCATTAATAGGCTAATAAGCTTTATGCTCTAATTCTACTGGTAAGTGACAAATCTTCCCAAAAATTAATCAATATGGGGACATTCTTATGTGTGTCTTATAAGCTATCATGTATGCCCATAATCGGTATCAAATCTAGCAGACCAATCCATTTTATTATGATTCATGCTTTTTTTCCAATATTCTTTTAATTTCACAATCAAATACTTCTGTCAAACCACTAGTTTCACTAGTTTAGGGATGATAAGCAGTTGCAATTTTATGCATTATATTATATTTTTCCACCAATCTTGGAATTATTACATTTTTAAAATGAGATCTCCATCGGTAATGATTACTCTCGACATTTCATATCTTGTAAAAATATTTTTAATTAGAAATTTTGAAAAACTCCGAGCATCACATCAAGGTAAATCCATTGCTTCTATCCATTTTGAAGCATAATCCACTATAATCAATATATACACATTTCTGAATGAAGGTATATATGGTCCCATAAAATCCAATGCCCATGCATCAAAAATTTCAATTTCTAAATTAAAATTTTGAGGCATTTCATTTCTTTTTGAAATATTGCCTACCCTTTAACAACGATCACATGTTTTTATATATATTAACATCTTCAAATAGATTAGGCCAATAAAATCCAGATTGAGAAATTTTATGAACAATTCTATCATTCCCAAAATGACCTCAAAATTCAGAATCATGACATTTTTGGATAATTTCCTGAATTTCTTTGTATGACACACATCGTCTCATTATTAAATCTTTGTATTGTTTATACAATAGGGGTCATCCAAAAAATAACACTTTGCATCATGAATGAATTTTTTTTCCTGTTTTTCTTTTTAATCCATATGGTAAAATACCACTAACAATATAAATTACAATATCAGCATACCAAGGTATTTCCCATCTTTTTACAGCATAAAGTTGTTCATCAAGAAAATTTTCATTAATTTATTTTTCCAAATCAAGTATTTCTTCCTGTTCTAGCTTGGATAGATGATCATCAATTTGATTATCAGTCCCTTTCCTATCGACTACTACAAAATCAAACTCTTGCATTAGTTGCACCCATCTAATTAATCTTGATTTTGCATCCTTTTTTGCATTAAATATTTAATAGCCGATTGGTCAGTACGCACACCACATTTAACTCCAATCAAATATGACTTAAATTTATCAAAAGCATAAACAATGGCTAATAACTATCTTTCAGTAGTGGTATAGCTAATTTGAGCATCATTAAGAGTAATCAGCATAATATATGACCTTGGAAATCATATCATATTTTTGCCCTAAAACAGCTCCACTTGCATAATCACTAGCATCACACATTAATTCAAAAAGTTTCTCCCTGTCCGGTGAAACAATTATAGGGGCAGTGATCAATTTTCCTTTAAAGTTTCAAAGGCCTTAAGGAAATCTTGGTTAAAGTCAAATTTTATGTCTTTTTCTAGAAGTGGACATAAGGACCAATAATTTTTAAAAATTTTTTAATATATTATCTGTAAAATACAGCATGTCCTAAAAAGCTCCTAACTCCTTTTACAGTAGTAGGTTGAGGTAGGTTTCATATAACTTGAATTTTATGCAATATATACTTCCATGTCATTTTCTAAAAATTTATGCCCAAGCACAATTCCTCCTGCAACCATAAATTGACATTTTTTTCCAATTTAATACGAGATTAGTCTTTTCACATCATTCTTAAACTTTCTCTAAATGATTTAGACATATTTCAAATAAAGTTGCAAATACAGAAAAATCATCCATAAAGACTTCAATCCCTTTTCTAACTAAATCACTAAAAATATACATCTTACATATTTGAAATGTTGCAGGTGCAGTACATAATCCAAAGGGCATTCGCCAAAAAGTAAAAGTTCCACAAGGACTAGTAAATGTTTTTTTTCTCGTGATCCGCTAGAGTAATATGTATTTGATGATAACTATTATATCCATATAGAAAACAATGATATATGTGCCCAACCAGCCTATCTAACATCTAGTCCAAAAAGGTTAAAGGAAAATGATTCTTTCTCGTGGCAAAAATTTAATTTTCTATAATATATGCAGATCTGTCATCTAGTGACTTGTCTTGTTAGTATAATTCATTATTCTCATTTGCACTACAGTCACACCTCTTTTTTTTTGGAACACAGAGAATTATACTCACCCATACACAGTCTGAAATAGGATAATTATTCCAGCATCTAACCATTTTAAAATCTCTTTCTTAACAACTTCTTTTATCATAGGATTCAATCTCCTTTGAGGATCAACTCTTGGTTCATGTTGATTTTCCAATAAAATTCTATCCATACAAGTTAACATACAAATTAAAGGACTGATTCCTTTAATATCAACTAATATCCATCCAAAAGCTTTCTTATATCTTCTCAAAGTTTCTAACAAATGTTGTTCCTGCGTATCAGTTAATTTTGAGGATATTGAGGATACTATAATAGGTAACACAGACAAATCTCCTAAGAGTACATACTTTGAATGTGTAGGAAGTGTTTTCAGTTCTAGTTCAGAAAGTTTTTCAATAGATGAAATAAAATTCTTATTCTTTCTTCAAGTTCTAACATTTCAATTTTTTCTTGAACATAATCCAAGTTATCCTTACTCCCTTTCATAGATTCATCTTGAATTTTATCCTCATTTTCATATTCCAAATATTCCTTTCAAATTCTTTTTCAAATGTCTTCTTAAAATATTCATGGCTTAAATATTTAATAAAATTTTTCATGGCTTAAATATTTGCTAATATTCATTCTGAAGCATTCAATATCTTGCTCTTTTGCAGGGTATCACATTGGGTATCACATTTATTTTGCAATATTAAATTTAACCTCTTAATCACTAACTCTCATAGTTAGTTCTCCTTCCTACATATCTATCAAAGCTCTTTTAGTGGCAAGGAATTATCTTCCTCAAATGATAGGAATTTCTTTATCTTCCTCCATATCTAACACAATAAAATCCATAGGTGTTGGCACAATTTTGGTTAAAGAGTTGTGAAGTTGTCGGGTGCTATGATGGATATCCCAACACCTATTTTAATTTAATTTAATATATATAATTTGGAAAAAATAATCTTTTAGATTTTAGAAAATACAAGACCAGATCAATCTCATATCCCTAGTAGTTTAAATAAATGAGCCTAATATTGCAAGTAATGTATTCATACCGAAGGATAGACACACCACTTATTGGTAAGGCTCAATTAAATAAACAAAAGATTGTATGACATCCGTTAAGTCTGCAAAACCATTTTTATTATAAGTCGACAAGTTCCCCTATTTAATATGAAGGATTAAATAGGGTTTATATTAGGTTGGGTTCAGAAATATTTCCTATAAGGGCAAGCCCCTATAGTTAATTACATCCTAGATAACCGAAGTCACCTAAGAAAACTCTCAATAAAATCAAGGAATATTATCTTCAAAGAGTTCAAAGGGATAAGACATTTAAATGAGATCAAACAAAGAGGTGTGAAAGGGGAATTACTCAAATTTAGAATATTTTATTTTGGAATCCAAATGAAGAAAGCTAGGGGATGTCACAAATCCTCAGGAGAACGTCGGTAACTTCCCAAACTATCCTACTGTTTGGCTTCCATTTTAGGGATTAGAATTATTGAATGTTTCATCCTACTAATTTTATTAATTAGGGCTTACATTCATATAAAATGATCACACAAATAACTTGAAAGATGTGAGGATTTAGGCTGTAACGAACGACAACCTTAGATTTCTGAGACAAGTTAGGGCTTATATTGTATAGCAGAACCATAGAAAAACCTAAAGATAAGTTGAGGATTTATGTTGCACAAGAAAATAACCTCGAAGTTCTATGGATTTATTTTTTAATTCTAAGAGAAGATATGTTTTTATAGATTTTCTTAGTGTAGAATGCTGCTCACAGGAAAGCTCTAAGCTCATCGATGAAGTAGCAGATTCTAGTTTTAGAAATTTCAATTGAGGAGAAGAGAAAATATCATGTTTTATAAGTTACATTTTTTAATGTGTCAGGTCATGATGTCAAATCAATTATTTTCTAAGGTTATGGTTATTTAAATAGTATGGGGCATATTAAAGTTGATTAGAGCGACACCGATTAGGATCCTACGGTTCCGTCATTCTGGCACCACTATTTTCTTTTAAATTCACTTGGTCCAAATGAATTAACTAAACTCAACTTAAATCTCCCTTAATGAGTTCCATACTTTCATTTAAACAATGGGAGATCTCGTTCGCAATAGTAGGTTACCTCCTTTGAGGGATTCCCGATCATCCGATAGAGATATTTTAATTTAGTTGCAATTTTGGTTTTTTATGATATTCACGATTAAATTTTGAGTTGTCCTATATTTTGAATGTTGTGGCGGTGAATTTTATCTTATTTGATTTTTAAATTTGGGTTTTGGTTTCAGTTCTGTGGCTATCCTAAAAGTTTTAATTTTGACATGCAAGGTGACATCATTGTTTAACATGCAAGTTCACGAGCAGGAAAAGTACAGTAAAGAAAGTGCAGGAAAGATGATGTTGTAAACTATAAAAGCGTACCTGTCAAGTCTTCTCGTTCCTCCACCTAAAAGTTCAGTACTTGCAAGGCATATGTATATAATTTTGCAGGAATTAAGGCATGCTTGTAGAAAAAGAATAGGAAGTACAAGTTCAAGGTGTGTCTACCAGATCCTATGTCATATCCTAATGGGTCTTATTCATTTAAATGTATAGATGATTTCTTAAGCAAGGCATAATGAGTTTAATCATAGTTCAAGATATCCAAAAGAGTATGAAAAGAATCTAGGGACTAGGTTCCAGTCATTTCACAATCTCTTGAAAAATGTTGCTTAATAAATCATCCCTATCATACCCTTATGATCAATGAACTATGTTCTAGCCAATTCAAATGATGGGGTAATTATCACTTAAAGTTTTATTTATAAATTATATAGATAAAGACCTTTAGGGGCAATTTGGTTTAATTAAGGAACTTATCACTTTAATTTTAAAGATGGGCTTGTAGTGTTTTAAAAAGTTTTAAATTAGTTGTTGATTATTTTCTAGATCTCTATAAACCAAATTTTAATTAAGCCTAGTTCACAACTAAGCCCTTAAAAAATTAATGGATATATTTGTAATTTTAGAAAAAGATTTAAATATTTATACCTTTAAACCTCATCATGAATTATGAGTCATTTCAAAACCATTAATTGGGGCTTAAAATTAGTAAGTTATGATCTTCCAAAAGTCAAACCCTTCACCTTAATATCTTTTTAAATATTCTTCCAAATTTCATTAATTTTAAGAAATTACAAATTTATCCTCTATAAGACCAAAATGAGGTTGGTTTCTACCATTTATCCCTTTCATATCTCAATCATCAAAATATATCAATTGAGACCATTTTTTGCCCATTTAGCCCTTTGATTAAGCCTAAATATTAATTAAGCCTTAAAATCAAAAATTACCCTTTTGTCCCTAAGGCCCTAATACCCTATAATTCATTAAATTAAACTCAAATGACTTCAAAATTTCATATTACCCCAATCATGGGTTAATTAAAACACCACAGAAGAAAATTTGATTTTTCTGAATTTATTTAAGTTATAATTTTTTTTAATGCAAAAATAGGGGTTTTTCAATCAAAATTTAATAACTCAATAAAAAAAACCTCTTTTCTTAAGAAAATTATTGCAGTTCACCTAAGCCAGAGAACCACTTGGACAAATTTTCAGGATTTTTAAAGGTTTAATTTAATTACTAGAAATATTTATTTTTTTAAGCATTAATTGAATATAAAATATTATTTAAGTAGAAAATTAAGTTTTATATTTTTATTAAATCTCTCTAAATCCAAGGAACCCAAAGAAATAAATTTCATATTTTTGTGATTTATATTTTAATTATTGGAATTATTTTAGTGAGAAATTAAAGAAAGTTCATTTTATGCCTTTAGAAATTAATATATTGACTTGAAAAATTAGGAAAATTATTTTAATTGGTTCTATGAGATCAACAAATCAAATGTGACATTTTAGTGTGTTTTTACAATTCTACAAGTTTTATGATTTTTAGTTGATTTTTAATTATTTAAATGCCCAAAAATAGCTCAAAAAGAAGTATTTATTTTAATTACAATTTTATTTTTCTTAGGTTCATCTGGTCATAAATAGCTCCCAAAACCAATTTGATAATTTTTTTGAGTTATATTTTAATTATTATAATTATTTTAATGCCAAAATTGTGATTTCACTTGATTAATTCATTTAAGTGGTCAAATTAACTCCAATTGACTTAAAATTTTTATGGGAAGCTCCTCTAATATTAAATTATAGTTGAGAATGATTTTGATGTCATTTACATTTATAATGACTCCAAATTAATTTTATTTCATTTTTTTAGGTTTGGTGACAATTAGGATTATTTTTAATGAGTTAGACCAAGTTTATATTTTTTCTAGGATCCCCTGACCACAAGGAACCTACCAAAATTAATTTTCTATTTTTCGGATGAGTATTTTAAATTTTATAATTATTTTACCAAAATAGGCATGATACACTTGAAAAATAGAGATCTCTCCTAACCTTGGAAAAATCAAGGAAGATGTCATGATGAAATGTCTATGCAAATGGAGAATCAAAAGAAGAAAAAACACCATTTAATTAATTAAAAATTATACATGCATCAAATGGATATGAAAATATTTCCACATTGTTCTCCTTTGTCACTGTGCAAGAGGGTATTTTTATTTTATTTTAATGATTTTTCTACACAAATATATGCATTTTTGAAGTTTGGCATTTAATTAAATAATAAAAAGCTCCTAATTTTCTACTTATCTAGCTCAGCTCCAGCGAATCCTAGGCAGCTCCGAACCGCGCACGCTTCTGCTTATGGTTGGGCGCCGCCAGCTGAATCAGCCCATTATACACGCACCGAGACTTCATCCAACTCGATCCCAACCATCAGTTTGATACACGCGCGATCAGACGGCTCTCCATAAGCAAGGCATAATGAGTTTAATCATAGTTCAAGATATCCAAAAGAGTATGAAAAGAATCTAGGGACTAGGTTCCAGTCATTTCACAATCTCTTGAAAAATGTTGCTTAATAAATCATCCCTATCATACCCTTATGATCAATGAACTATGTTCTAGCCAATTCAAATGATGGGGTAATTATCACTTAAAGTTTTATTTATAAATTATATAGATAAAGACCTTTAGGGGCAATTTGGTTTAATTAAGGAACTTATCACTTTAATTTTAAAGATGGGCTTGTAGTGTTTTAAAAAGTTTTAAATTAGTTGTTGATTATTTTCTAGATCTCTATAAACCAAATTTTAATTAAGCCTAGTTCACAACTAAGCCCTTAAAAAATTAATGGATATATTTGTAATTTTAGAAAAAGATTTAAATATTTATACCTTTAAACCTCATCATGAATTATGAGTCATTTCAAAACCATTAATTGGGGCTTAAAATTAGTGAGTTATGATCTTCCAAAAGTCAAACCCTTCACCTTAATATCTTTTTAAATATTCTTCCAAATTTCATTAATTTTAAGAAATTACAAATTTATCCTCTATAAGACCAAAATGAGGTTGGTTTCTACCATTTATCCCTTTCATATCTCAATCATCAAAATATATCAATTGAGACCATTTTTTGCCCATTTAGCCCTTTGATTAAGCCTAAATATTAATTAAGCCTTAAAATCAAAAATTACCCTTTTGTCCCTAAGGCCCTAATACCCTATAATTCATTAAATTAAACTCAAATGACTTCAAAATTTCATATTACCCCAATCATGGGTTAATTAAAACACCACAGAAGAAAATTTGATTTTTCTGAATTTATTTAAGTTATAATTTTTTTTAATGCAAAAATAGGGGTTTTTCAATCAAAATTTAATAACTCAATAAAAAAAACCTCTTTTCTTAAGAAAATTATTGCAGTTCACCTAAGCCAGAGAACCACTTGGACAAATTTTCAGGATTTTTAAAGGTTTAATTTAATTACTAGAAATATTTATTTTTTTAAGCATTAATTGAATATAAAATATTATTTAAGTAGAAAATTAAGTTTTATATTTTTATTAAATCTCTCTAAATCCAAGGAACCCAAAGAAATAAATTTCATATTTTTGTGATTTATATTTTGATTATTGGAATTATTTTAGTGAGAAATTAAAGAAAGTTCATTTTATGCCTTTAGAAATTAATATATTGACTTGAAAAATTAGGAAAATTATTTTAATTGGTTCTATGAGATCAACAAATCAAATGTGACATTTTAGTGTGTTTTTACAATTCTACAAGTTTTATGATTTTTAGTTGATTTTTAATTATTTAAATGCCCAAAAATAGCTCAAAAAGAAGTATTTATTTTAATTACAATTTTATTTTTCTTAGGTTCATCTGGTCATAAATAGCTCCCAAAACCAATTTGATTATTGTAATTATTTTAGTGTTGAAAATGAGATTTCACTTAATTAGTCCATTTGAGTGGTCAAATTAACTTCAATTGACTTAAAATTTTTATGGGAAGCTCCTCTAATATTAAATTATAGTTGAGAATGATTTTGATGTCATTTACATTTATAATGACTCCAAATTAATTTTATTTCATTTTTAGGTTTGGTGACAATTAGGATTATTTTTAATGAGTTAGACCAAGTTTATATTTTTTCTAGGATCCCCTGACCACAAGGAACCTACCAAAATTAATTTTCTATTTTTCGGATGAGTATTTTAAATTTTATAATTATTTTACCAAAATAGGCATGATACACTTGAAAAATAGAGATCTCTCCTAACCTTGGAAAAATCAAGGAAGATGTCATGATGAAATGTCTATGCAAATGGAGAATCAAAAGAAGAAAAAACACCATTTAATTAATTAAAAATTATACATGCATCAAATGGATATGAAAATATTTCCACATTGTTCTCCTTTGTCACTGTGCAAGAGGGTATTTTTATTTTATTTTAATGATTTTTCTACACAAATATATGCATTTTTGAAGTTTGGCATTTAATTAAATAATAAAAAGCTCCTAATTTTCTACTTATCTAGCTCAGCTCCAGCGAATCCTAGGCAGCTCCGAACCGCGCACGCTTCTGCTTATGGTTGGGCGCCGCCAGCTGAATCAGCCCATTATACACGCACCGAGACTTCATCCAACTCGATCCCAACCATCAGTTTGATACACGCGCGATCAGACGGCTCTCCATCACTATTCCTGATGAACCAAACCCATGAGCTGTCCAACTTAAAACCCTAATATCTGAAGCTACACTTGACCAAATCACTTCAGTTTTGAAATTATGGACTCATCTAAGTGAGACAAACTTATCCATATGACTAACCTACCATGAAATTGATTCTATGCTCATTAAGAACTAAAATAAGCTCGAGATGAGGGAAAAATATTATACCATGGTCCAAGAGGGGAAGCCTTGATTGGATGCTTGGAGAAGCTTCATGGAGGTCCAAAGAGCTTGAGGATGAAGCCTCTGGTCATGGTGAAAGTCCACTCTAGGGTGCTCTAGTGATGGGGATTTTGTGGCGGGTTTTCCTCTCTCACTGTGGGGATGGTGTGGGTGCAATTAATTTGAGTTTGGTGGAGTTTTATGGGGTATCCTGTTTTGGGCTTGAATTTGAGCTCCAAAATTGAGCTCGAGCAGTGGGCTTGAGGGGCTAAGGATGGTTGGGTTGAACTAAAGAGGTTTTGAAGAAGTTCTGGAACAATTTGGCTAAAGTTTTCCCATGGAATTTCAAGCTCTCTTAGTTTGGCCATGGAGGGTGGGTTTACATAGAGGGGGAAGGAGAGACCATCAGGGGAAATTGGTGGGTGCTTTGGGTTTCTTTTATGGATGCCAACAATGTGCAAAAATCAAATTGGGATGAGACAGCTTGAATGGTTTAATTTTGAGTTTTAGCCAAGGGGGAGCATTTGGGTTTTGCTTTTCTGGTAGCCAAGGTGACCGGCCGGCCAGGGAGGGGTCACCATCTGACTCAGGGAGATCAGGGCTTGGGTTTGGTGAAATCAATTGGGGTTGACCATGTGTAAAGGTATAGGATTAAAATAGTTTGGGGAAATGGTCATTTTTAGTCAATTTGGTTCAAATCATGGTTTGTTGTTGGGCTCAATCACCAAGGCTGGTTTGGGTGCTGAGGGAAATCATATGATTCAGCTTAATCATCATGGTGAGGTCTCTATCCAAGGAGATTTGGCTAATCACGGGTTAGAGTGATTCATGGGAGGTGCTAAGAGAATCTTAATAATGTTTTAAAGTTGCTTGGCTTCCTCTTACCATTAATAGTTTCATGAGGTGGCAAAACTCTCATGGCTCACCTATGGCTTGGGAGTGGCTTCATGGCTTGCATGTAGCTTGGCTAATTTTCATGAGAAGGAATTTTAGATTTATTTGATATTTTTGGTGGAGTTTGTCATGAGACTTGATTTAGAATGATTTAATCATTAATTTGAAACTTAGGGAGTGCTTTTAATTGAATGGATGATGAAGAGAAATGAAATTATCATGTGGGCTTTGGATTTGGGCTTTTAGAATTAAATGTGGTGGGCATGGGCTTTTAAAGTTAAGGTTAAATTTGGGCTAAAATTTGGGCCAATTGAATGTTGAATTTGATGTAGGAATTTTTCATGAATTATTTCAAAGAATTTCAAATGGTTCTGAATTGTATTGAAAGGCCAATTTGGTTGATTTACTCATATGGTCAAAATTGGGACTTTTTATTTGGGTAAAATTGGGCTTGCAAATGGGTCAAATTGAGCTTGAATTTTATTTATATTGGTATTAAAGATACTGAATTTTGGTTTGGAATTTAAATTGGGCAAGATTTGGGTCAATTGGGCAAAGATTGGGGCTAATTTGGGGAAATTGGGCCCTTAAAGGTAATTTGGGGCTTTATGTCAACTTAGGTAAAATTGGTCAAATTGGGTCAATGTGGTGGTTAAAAATTTAAATTGGGAATATTTAGGATGATATTGGAATTTTTGGGAATTTTTGGAATTTTTGGGTTATGAGCATTTTGGTAATTTTGGGCAATTTTTGGGGTATTTTGGGAATTTGGTGATTTTGGTGAATTTTGGTTAATTTAGGTAGTTAAGTATTTTGGGTAATTTTAGGAATTTTGGAAAAAATTAGGGTTGTAGGGGTATTTTGGAAATTTGTTAATTTTGACCTAAAATAGGCAAGTATGCCATGAAGTCATGCCAAACCAATAGGAGCCATATGAGAAATCATTTTTGATGCTCAATATGATGGTTCTAACCCTCTTAGCCAAAGACTAGGGGTATAGGTTCATTCATATGAGCTTTCTAAAAGGAATCATGAGAACAAATCAAGTGGTATTAGGGTTTGGGTATGCAAGAAAGTTTAGTGTGTGCAAGCCATTTCAACCATCACCAGACCACCTAGGGTTAGTCTTAAGGTCTAACTATCCTATGAGAGACTCCCTCTTAGTTCCCCCATATTGACTCCACCTACTAAGTGTTAGAGGTTTGGACCAATATGTGGAACTTCAAGCTTAGCAAAGAAGAATAGAGTTTGGAATTTCTAATGGTGAGGGTTCCATGTCTAGTTTTCTAAGAATAGCCAATAGAAAAATCCTATGGCTAGACCTAGGCTACTAAAGAGGAAAAAGCTAAACCTCAACAAAAAATGAGGTCAAAAAGGAAAAAGCTAAACCTTAACAAAAAATGAGGTCAAAAACAGGAAAGATAAATTTATGAACTTTTACCAAAACATCTTCTATAACTCCTTTAGGATAGGTAATCAAACGATCGACTAACTGAAGAGTTACAACTGTAGGTGAAATATCTCCTAAACCCAACCTTCTAAAAATTGATAAAGGCATAAGATTAATACTGGATCCTAAATGACATCAAGCTTTTCCAAAAACCTTTTGCCAATAGCACAAGGAATAGTAAAACTTCCAGGATCTTTAAGTTTTTTAGGAAGCTTCTTCTGAATTATAGTACTACACTCCTCACTAAGTGCAACAGTCTCATTATCTACAAACTTCCTTTTCTTACTAAGTATATCCTTCATGAACTTCACATAGCTTGGCATTTGTTCTAAGGCTTCAACAATTGAAATGTTTATCGTTAATTTCCTCAATAATTCTAAAAATTTTGAAAACTGGTTACCTCTACTTCCTCAATATTTCTAAAAATTTTGAAAACTGGTTACCTCTACTTTTCTGCTTCAATCTTTGTGGAAATGGATGTGGTGGTCTTTCTAGTGGTTTTCATTAGTTTAATAGGACATTCTGACTCAAAATAGAAATCTTCACCAGATTTTTCATTTTCCACCTCATCTTTTTCGATTTCAACTTTCACTTCTTTTTGAACTCAGGCTTCTAATTCTTTTCCACTTCTCAGTTGAATAGCCTTAATTTGCTCTTTGTTCTGATCTTGAGGATTTTTTTCAACATTGCTAGGCAATTTTTATAGATGTCTATTCCTAAGTGCAGTAGCAATACATCCCAATTGATTTTCCATATTTCTAATTATAGCTCCTTGACTTTGTAATTGGCTTCCTATTTGCAATATCAATTTTTTCATAGACATTTTTTTCTCATTACTTTGCAAATTATTAAAACCTGGAGGGTAATAAAGTTTATAAGTTTGATTTCCTTGATTGTTAGAGTTTCCTAATGGGTTTTCATCATTGTTTCCCCATTGTGGATTTGCAGCATTAAAGTTATTATTACTCAAACTAAAATTTTGATAATTCTTCTAACCAGTATTATAATAATTGCCATAAGGATTATTAGAATGATTATTCATTACATTTAAGGTCTCATAAGAAGATTGAGATTCTATCATTTGTCTCAATGAGTTTCCCTCAAGCACATGTGATGTCTGAGAAAAACTCATTCCATATTGATCTATCTTCTTTAATATAGCAGCTATTTGGCCAGCTAACATAGATATTGCATCAGAATCATGAATACTAGCTACTCTCTTTGGATTTATCCTTTTAGAGGGCCTTTGAAAATTATTAGTATCCATCTCTTAGATTAAAGAATAAGTTTCATCGAATGATTTTGATATTAATGATCTACCAGCAGCAACGTCAAATATCAATCTAACAGATCAAACAAATCCATTTTAAAAAATTTGAATTACTAACCAATCTGGCAATGCATGGTGTGGACACTTCCTAAGAAGATCTTTAAATTTTTCCCAGACTTCAAAAATTGATTCCCTTTCAAAATGACCAAAAGATGCAATATCGTTTCTAAGCATAGTAGTTTTTGAAGGTGGGAAATATTTAGATAAAAATTTTTGTGATAAGTCTCCTTAAGTTCTAATAGTTTCAGGTGCTAACGAGTTTAACCACATCTTAGTCTTATCTCTTAGTGAAAAAGGAAAAATTCTAAGTCTTACCACATCATTCGACACTCCATCATATTTAAAAGTAACACACAATTCTAGAAAACTAACACAGTGTAAATTAGGATCTTCAGTTGGTGCCCCCCCTACTGATTGTTTTGTAGCAGGTTTAAGCTCAAATGAATTGACAGCTACATCAGGGTTTTGTATACTCAAATGAATTTCATCTGTTGTAGGATTAGCATAATCTCTTAAAGGTCTCCGATGATGTTCATTTTTATTTCCAGCATTACTCAAATTGTATGCCATTTTGCTAAAATTTTCTCTCTTTTTGTTATTTTTGAATTTTTATAATAGTTCTTTCTAACTCAGAATCGTAAGGCACTAAATCTTCAAATCTTACACTATGCATAAACAAACACAATAAGTAATTAAAATAAGCCAACACACTAAAATATAAAAATATTCAAACTAAACTACAAACACTTTTTTTAGTTTTTCGTTTAAAATAAAAATAACTTAAATTGTAAAACTTGATGTGGGTGGATTTAGTGTGTTAATTTTGCAAATATTTTTCAATATTATAAAATACACATGACAGATACAATAGTAAATATGCAATTTAATCCCAAACAAAGTAACTTTAGTCAAAATAGTTTTATCTTTTAAAAATCTTTAAACTGCCAAATCCCCTAAACATAACGCAAGTGTACGTATCGCTCAAGTAATAAAGGAATCTAATGGAGTCCTAGATATCAATTCCATGGGGAAGTTGAAAATGCCTATAAGTAATCTCTTAAGATTATAATTTAAACTACAATTTTAAACTACAAAAGTGAAGTGTGAAATTTGAATATAAAGTAATAGAGTGAATGCTAAATAAAATGCAGTAAAAGACAAAGTTAATTAAACTAATTGTTAAACTTTCAAAAGTAAACTTACCAAAACTAAACAAAGTTTTTGTGATGACGAGTTCAAATTTAAGAAAGTATCATTCCCTTTTACAAGGAGTATATGGACTGCGAAGAAATTAAAATCATTTGAAAAATATATAAATATCAATCCTATTCTTTACCCTCTTTCAAGTGCATAAAGAACATTGACTAATCTAGAGTTTGGACCCTAATTTTGTGGTCAGGCTGGGAGGGTACCGACTGCCACTCTAGAGCTCCATTACTCCCTCACCTGAGAGCTAATAATGTGTAGCATAAGAGACATATACTCGCATACACATACATAAATACAACCTAAATTTTTAATCTATCACCTTAAAATATCCAATTCTGCACCCAGCAAAATATATTTTTCTATTTATTTTCACTTGACTCCATGGATGACATCCTCTCCCTTGAAATCAAATGTGATTCTCCCTATGGTGTAGAAATCATAACCCTTACGAAACATATGTTTCTCAACACATTTTAACAATTGAATTGACCACATCAAAAAGTAAATGAAGATCGGAGTTCAAATCATCACAAATTATTGACATTTTAAATCGTATAAAATAAAATCAATTCTTCACAAAACCATATTTTAAAGTAGGGAGAAGGATAAATAAGACTAGTCAGAATTCATGAGAAGGATAGATAAAACACGGATTTCCTATATAAAAACAAATTTACTAAATAAAAGAAATAAAAGACACAACTTATCTCACAATCCTTCTCAAGAAAATCCCTAGAAGTTCTCTTTAAGCCTTTCCTTATTAGAAGAACTCTCAATTCTCCTTTAGAAGTGTAATGAAAAAGAAATCCCTCACCCTCCCTCTCCTCTTACAATCCTTGAAGAAAATTTCTAAGCCCTTGAGTTTCTCTCTCTCTCTCTTTCGCCCCCTTCCACGCCTCACACAAAAATTCCCTTCTGGCTCTAGACTTACCTCTCTTTTATTAAAGGACCCTCCAAAAAGAATTCAAAATTCCCTCCAAAATTCTATCCAAAAGTCAAACCTTCTGAATTCAAAAGCCATGTCCCTTGATCGAAGAGAAATATCTCTTCATCAAAGAACCTTCCAAAGTGTCTAGATGCATTGAATCACTCCAAGAGGTGTTTATAACAAGTGTCTCTTTTAAAATTCTAGCAAAATTCATCTTGAACCGCCTTATTCCGCAAAAAGTCATCTCTGTCGCATCTGGCGCTAGTTCTGGTGCTTCAGGCACCAACTTTCTTAAGACAGCGCTATTCTAGGTTTTGGCACTTCAAGCGTCAAATCTGATGCATCTGGCACCAGCTCTCTGTCAAATGACACTTTTGGCACCAGTTCTAGTGCATTGGGCGCCAGCTCTCTATCAAATGGCACTTCTAGCATTAATCTGACGCATCAAGCATCAAAATCCCAAAATTTGATGTTTTAGCTCCAAATTTTGTTTTTAATCCCAAAATTTGATGTTTTGGCTCCAAATTTTGTTTATGTTTTAGCTCCAAATTTTGTTTTTTATTGCTACTTTTTCTCCAAATGCCTAAAATTGATATACCTACAACAAAAACATGAAATAAACCTTCTTTAAAGTGTAATATCACAAAAAATAAACATAAAAGTTATACTTAAAACATCATATTTTTTTGTGTATTAAAATTCTAAGATATTCTATCTTTTGGTAGATAAGACTATCATAATCATTTTCAACTCTTTAACAATAAGAGTTATCCACAACATTTGTGACAGACATACTATACAGACATTTTATGAAATCTACAGCAGACATTCACAATAGACATTTCATAACATTCACAATTGACATTCTATCACATCTACAACAGACATTCCATGGCATCTATGACTAACATTCAATGACATTTATGATAGACATTCCGTAATATCTATAAGAGACAAAAATTCCATAATATTTATGACAAAAATTTCATAATATATTTGACAAAAAAAACATTGCATAATATTTATGACAGACATTCCATAATATCTATGATAGACATTCTAAGATATCTAGGACAGACAGTACATGACATCTATGAAAAACATTCTATGATATTTATGAAAAACATTCCACGATATCTATGATAGACATTCCACAATGACAAGACAAAAAATGATATAACATAATGAACTCCCAGTTTACAAAAGAAGTCTAAAACTAGTTGACATTGTACATTTTTCATAAATTATCAGAACTGCTGTGATGGATCCCCCGAAGTTGATCTTTTCTACCCCCAATGTTCTGATATATTAAATAATCATCAATAGAAAGACAATCTAGGAAGGAGTAATCCAAGACGAAAATTATGAAATTTTGATAATATATATA
>NW_018240011.1:4195-5748 GCF_001263595.1 Phalaenopsis equestris | reverse complement strand
GATAGAGAGAATAGATAGACAGAGGAGGTAGAGAGATGAGAGGGGGAGAGATGGATGGTTGATGAGAGAATAAGAGGAGAAACATAGAGAGAGTGTCTGTGAAAAGAAAGTGGGTGAAAGAGAGAATGATAAAGCAGGAGGCATTGATAGATAGGAAGAGACAAGGAGGAACAGGGAGAAAGGAAGGGAGAGGTAGGGGATAGAGAGAAACAAGAGAGAATAGAAGAAAATTGTGAGAGGTAGAGGGAGAGGGATGGTTAGAACTAGAGAGAGATAGAAATCAAGATAGATAGAGAGCTAGAAAGATGAGAATGAGAGAAGAAGAGAGATGGAGATATAAAAATAGATGGAGGGTGAGAGATAGCAAGAAAGAGAGAGAGAAGTTAGGAGAGTGATAGAAACTAACTGAGATGCAGAGAAAAAGTGTGAGAGAAAGGGAGTAGGAAAGAAAAAAAGAGAAATGTATAGTGAAAAAGAGATGCCTCAACATTTTCCTCTTTTTCCCATCTCTTTTTCTCACCTTTCTGTCTACCACTCATTTTCTCTCTCACTTATGTCTTCCTAAATCGCTCTATCCAGCTCTCTCTCTCTCTCTTCCTCTTTCTCATCATGATGATGAGAGTAAGAGTTAGGAATGAGACAGGAGGGAGACAAATGGAGAGAGTTAACTAAAGAATGACCAAGGTAGAGAGAGGCAGAAATGAGAGAGGAGATATAGTACAAGAGTTAAAGAGTAATTCATGAGGGAGAGTGACAGAGAGAGTTAGTGATAGAGGGAAGAGGTTGAGAGAGGGAGATAACACCTGAGAGATAGAGAGGGGGCGAGAGAGAGGAGAGATAAAGAAGAAAGAGTAAGAAAGCATGACCAAGGATGAGAAAAAGATAATGAGAGAGATGAAAAGATTGAGAGAGATAGAAATGAACGATACAACAAGTAAGAGAGAACATAAGAGGTACAAAAAAATATGAGAAAATATAAGAGATAAATAATACAAGAGTGAGGGAGAGGAGGGAGATACGGAGGGAGGGAGGGATGGAGGGTGAGAGAAAGCTAGAGAGAGTGGGAGAGATAGATATAGATATAGTGAGTGAGAGGTATAGAAGAAGAGGGAGAGAGAGAAACAAAGAGACAATGGGGGGGAAGGGGAATTAGGGAGGGAGAGACAGAGCATCAGGGGAAAGAATGAGGGAAATGGAGACGTAAGGAGAGCGTGTGTTAGAGAGATAAATAGAAGGAGAGAGGCAGTCTATGAGAGAGGAGGAGAGAGCCAGAGTTAGAAAGTGATACAAGAGGGAGAGTGACAAAGAATGAGAGTTAGCGAGAGAGGAAAGAGGTTGAGAGAAAAAGATAGAGCTTTAGAGATAGAGAGAGAGAGAGAGTAGAAATAAAGAAGAAGGAGAAAGAAAGAGCGAGCAAGCAAGAGAGAAAGATGGTGAGAGAGAGGAAGTGATTGAGAGAGCGAGAGATAGAGAACAAGAGAGTGTGTGAGAGAGAAAGAAGAGAACGATATAGCAAGAAAGAGAGAGAACATAAGAGATACAAAAAAAATATG
>NW_018240011.1:0-612 GCF_001263595.1 Phalaenopsis equestris | reverse complement strand
TTTCTTCTTCTCTTTCTCTCACTTCCCTCTCTCTCTCACTCATTAGAAGGGTGAGAGAGTGGAAGGGATAGGATCTATCTCTCTCCCTACCTCTCTATCACTCACTTTCCCTCTCTCTCTTTCACTTTCCCTCCATCTCTCTCTCTCTCCCTTTCCTTCTCTATCTCCCTATCTCACATTCTTCCTCTTACCTCATTCTCCACGTCTCTTACGCTCTCTAATTTATTATCCTTCTCCATCTCACTTTTCTCTCTATCTCTTTCTCTTTCTTTCATTCTCTCTCCACACTCTCAATCTCTCTAGCTCGCTCATCTCTCTCTCACTCTATTTATTTCTCTTGTCTCTCTCTTGACCACATTCTTCCTCTCTCTACATTGCTCTCTTACTCACACTCTTCTCTATCCCCCTATTTGATATCTCCTTTTTTCATTCTCATTCTCTTTCACTCTCTCTATAACACCCATCCCTCTCTATCTCTCCCTCTTCCTCTCTCTCATTATCTCACAATAATTCTCTCCTAATCCCTTCATGTATTTCATTATTCTCTCTTGCATCTATCTCTATCTATTTTTCTCTCTCCCCTATTAATCTCTCTCTACAACTCATTCTCTC
>NW_018240010.1:0-229 GCF_001263595.1 Phalaenopsis equestris | reverse complement strand
CTTCCTTGCATGAGAGCTCTTCTAAAGAGCTGCAACGCCTTCCTCTTCGACTTCGATCAAGGCTCGACACCGACACCAACTGCGGTTACCCTCTCTTCTGCGCAGCTTCACCCCCGAGTCCGACTTGCGCCCCCGACCTCTTTTGTCCTACTTGCAGCTCTTCTGCTTGGTGTGACTTGTTGTGATAGAGCTTCCTCCTTCAGTTGAACCCGGTAAAACCTCTTTTGCC
>NW_018240009.1:0-1009 GCF_001263595.1 Phalaenopsis equestris | reverse complement strand
TAAATACATATGAATTGGGGGGTAGGTATGTAAATGCCCCATAAATCCTAAGGAAATTTTTATGTAGCTGACTTATAATTAAGGAAACCTCGCATTATATTAGTTTAGAGATATTGATTATATTAGAAAATGATAATTTTATTCTTATATTTTTCTATGTCTTTGGTGTCTATCATGATGATTGATTGGATGGTTGTGATATTCTCAAAATTGGTGGTGGGGAATCAATTTGCCTACATATCAAAGTAGATATGATGAATAAAATCAATTCTGAATAAGTATAGCTATCTTGCTCTGCATGGTCAAAAAGGCTGACATAAACTTTAGGGTTACAACTTTTTAGTGATTGTTAATTAAGTCGCACTATCATATTGTGACTAGTTATTAGGGTTTAGATTACTCAAGAATTTGTTCATTATCATATGTCAATCCATGTGAAGAGGTGAAAGGAGTATACACTCGGAAGTATATGATTGAGCCAGTATGAAGGTTAGATCCAAGAAATTAAAACATATGTCATGAGTTGTTGATAGTTGTCTTATACTATGAAACTAAAATATGATTGAATGTGAGCTTTGCTTGAAAGTATATTAATCAAATCAAAGGTGTTGCCACCCTTTATGCAGCGAAAAAACTCTAGCAATGCAAGCAAGGAAAGTCCAACAAATCAAAAATCGTATGAATGAGTTACAATATGACATAAATTGCAAATTCAATAGTTACTCCATATGAATGTTAACGCAATATAAATGAAAAAAAAAATTATATCCATTATCTTTACCATAAATAAAATTCTCCCTTAAATCCTGTACGTATTTTCCTCAATAACAAATTTCATCAAGATAAGCTTTGAACCATTCACTCAATTAATATTAGGGTTTTCATCCCAAGGTTTGCTCATTTGTTCCTATAATGCTTCTGATGCTTAACCTTAATTATATATAAACATATATCAAGTTCCCTAAAAAAAAGAGTGATGTTTCAATATATCAATATATCTGCACTAAAA
>NW_018240008.1:0-1187 GCF_001263595.1 Phalaenopsis equestris | reverse complement strand
AATTACCCTCTCCAATAATTTTAAATTATGACACACCAACTTAATTTCTCTATAATTTGCATACTCTTGTGCATCTTCTTTATTCTTAAAAATAGGAAATTTTCTTAGTTCTTAAAATAATATGAAAAATTTTATTAAGCTAAGAAACTCCTAAATCTGATATATAGTTCATACTTCAATTGGGATATCATAAGATTCTACAGACTTTCCATCCTTAATTTTCTTTAAAGTCTCATCAATTTCTTTATTACTAATGCGTCGGTAAATAAGAAATATTTTATTATTATTAATGATATTAAGATCACTAAGGGCAATCATATTTTCAAAACCTTCATTGAAAAGTTTATCAAAATAACACGCTTACCGATGTTGAATATCTTTTTCTATGAAAGCACTTTCTGATTTTTACCTTTAATACACTTTACTTGAGTTAAATCTTTACTTTTATTTTCTCTTTATTTGGTTAGTTTGTATATATATTTTTCACCCTCTTTAGTATCTGATCAATTATAAATATCACTAAAAGTATATTTTTTAGCATCACAGATTGTTATTTTAGACTTCCTATAAGTCATTTTATATTTTTTACAGTTCTCTAAGCTTTTGCATTTACATCAATTTTTATAACATAATTTCCTACATTTTATCTTTTCTTGAATATTATTATTTCACCACAAACTATTTTTATCTATTTATACTTTTTCTTTTGATTCTTACATTTTTTTCACTTTTTTAATATTGTTTGTTACTTTATCCCACATAGAATTTTCTTCTTCAAGAACATTCCAAATCTTGAAATCTTGAATTTTATTAAAAAATATTTTTATTTGTGACTTTTAGGTGTTCCCATCTAATTCTATAACAATAATTTCTAGTATTGTTTTATCTTACAACTCTTGTCTTCATCTTAAAATCCAGAACTAATAATCGATGTTGAATACTTAATTTCTCACTTGGGTTGACTTTACAATCTTTCATTCTTGGTGATCTCTTCCTCTCATAAGAAAAATCAATTTTTATTTTGTTAAATCCATCCTTATAACTAATAATATGCTCATCTTTTTTATTGAATAAAGTATTGGAAATAATAAAATCATGCACCAAAGCAAATCTAATGTGTCTCTGCCTTCTTGATTATTCACTCCAAAATTGTAGCCATAATGAATATTTCTAAAATCTTATACCAC
>NW_018240007.1:0-9170 GCF_001263595.1 Phalaenopsis equestris | reverse complement strand
TGAAGTTGTTTCAGGCGATGTATGTTAAGAAGATACTACAGAGGTTCAACATGAGTGAGGCAAGTCGCTTCAAACTATCTAAGGAGCTATCGCCTAACTCTAAAGCAGAGCAAACACAGATGAAAGGAACTTCTTATGCTTCAGCAGTTGGAAGTTTGATGAATGTGATGATTTGTACCAGACCAACTATTGCATGTGCAGTGGAAGTGGTGAACAGGTACATGAGCAATCCAGGCAGGCATCATTAGGAAGCGGTAAAATGAATTCTTAGGTATTTGAGGGGAATAGTCAACAGGGCACATTGCTATAAAAGTGTAAGGATCAATCTAAAAAGTTATGTAGATTTTGATCTGTCATGAGATGTGGATAGTAGGAAAAGTACAACGGGATGTATCTTTACATTGGGGAACACAACGGTGAGTTGGGTTTATAGGCTGCAGAAGTTTGTTGCATTTTCAACTACAGAGACCGAATATGTTGCTATCACTGATGCTAGCAAGGAGATGATTTGGCTATAGAATTTTACGCCATAATTGGGCAAGGAGTAGGGTATCAGAAAACTCTATATAGTAACAGTATGAGTGTGATTCATCTTGCTATGAACAATGATTTTAATGTCAGGACGAAAGACATCCAGCTCATGTATCATTTCATTCTATCTCTTATGAAAGATGGGTTGTTATTTCTAGAAAAGATGCATACAGCTGTGAATTCTGCGAATATATTGATGAAGATAATGATTGTTGAGAAAATGAAGCTGTGAATGGCTTCAGTTGGGTTTCATGAAGGTTGAGATCGAGAGTGAGCCACATCATGGTACGTGACCACAACACATGACTATGAAGATGATTCAGATGGAGGTGCAGGTACAGAGAACTGGTGCTCGGTACAATCAGTCTCCAAGTGGGAGATTGCTATGAGTGGAGACTGATTTCGTGAGCAGCAGGACAGAGCACTCGGTGCCTATGCATCGGGTCGTGGGTGCTTAAGCGCCCACTTGGGAGCTGCTCGAACAGAGGAGTCGGCGCTTATGTGTTGGCTTCGGATGCAGATGTGCCCGTATAGGCGTCTGTTTCCAGAGCGTATGCTACATAGGCGCCAATTCCAGGAGCCTATGCGTAAGGAACGGTTAGTGTTGGGAATTAGTTTTTAATCTCGATTTCAAGCAGCATAAGAGAAAATGGATTGGTGTATCTTCCTTCGGTGTTCTTCGATGAGCATCACGGTGAAGGTGAGGAGTATCAAAGAGATAGATTTCGGTGATTCAGCATGATTTTTGCATTGAACCGGCTAGGGAAGATTGTGAAGCGAATCATGTAAGTTTTTGTGTGTGTGGAGGGAAAACTTTTGTGAGTTCTTTGTAGAACCTTTTGAATTTCATAGTGAATTTCTGGTGGTGTAGCTCCGTAGCTTTTTCCCATTTTCGGGTTTTTCCATGTAAATTCTTGTGTGTTTTTCTGGTTGCAGAAGTTGTGATTCTGTTTTAATTTTTGTTCCGATTTTTTATCGAATTGGTGCGATCCCGTTATTCTGTTGTATGGTTTAGTTTCTAATTGATCCTAAGCCCTGGTAAAGCAGGGAATTGTTCGTTCTGATTCCTATCACAGAGCACTCCAGGCCATGTTGAGTCACTTCTTCATGGCTAAACAAACCCAAAGTTTGATGACTCATGAGGATGACTTTATGAAATCCTAACTTAGTCATGACTATCAGTTTAGAAATTAATTACCTGCCATAACTCTTTTGAACAATATCGTTTACCTGATTTATCACTTCAAATCATTTTATAGGACTTCGTTGTTGATAGGTCACTACCCACGTAATACGATGATTCATCCTCTGCCCAGTGGACCAGTCTAGCTTTTAAATTAATATTCTTGGTAACTAATTTATTGTGTTCATTGGTTATAAAGATGTTGTTCTACCAGCTCGATATGAGTATTCTCATCACAAACATAAGTCATCCAACAACAGCTTCGTTCTAATCGACAGTTAGTAGATGAGCACAGGACACATCAAAGAATAGGAATAAGTCCTTTTAGTTCATGGCAACCAAATAAAATCTTAAAACTTCTCTTTCTCTTCTTCTCTTTTATTACTAAGTCATTCTTATTAGTAGAGTTCTGATGCTACCCACAAACAAATTTGGATCACAAATTATGAAAAGTAGTTCAAGTAGTGGTTTGAAGCTTAGCCTAGCTAATAAAGAATTTCCAATTAGCAAAAGCACATTAAGGCAGAATCTTCTATATCACTTGCTCTAGGGGGTACCTTTTCTAATTTTCTAAGGCTAGTCAATAGGAAAGTCCTATGGCTAGACCTAGGCTACTAAAGAAGTTTCTAGACCTCAACCAAAAGTGAGGTCAACAGTACTCCCAATATAATTCTATCTGCGGGTTTCAATTGTCAAAGTTTTTTTGAATTATTGGAGTGAAATTATCGAAATTATTTTGGGTTATTTTAAAATTATTTCAAGGTTATTGAAGAGAAATTTATATATTTCACATCAATAACCTCGAATAACCTCCGCGATGTTATTTCGGGATTACTAAAGTGGAACCACGAATTATTTTGGGGTTATTTTTGTATTATTTCGGGGTTATTAAAGTCGAATATATGCGTTTTTCTTCAATAATCCCGAAATAACATCCGCGGTTCCGATTCAATGACTCTGAAATAACCTCCACGATGTAGCACACGTGGCGTCATATTATTGAAGTACGCACTTAGAGCTACGTCTGGAGTCTGGACAGAAAATTTTTCCCATCTTTGTCACAAAGTTTATATAAGTGTCATATTAGTCCTCAGACTCTTTCAAAAGGAGCTGAAACCATCCCCCTTTGCAAATGTATTTCAGCGCATATTAAAAGAAAATGGAGACTACTTTTGAGTAGTAAGGGGATCATTTTGAGATTTTTCCAACCATAATAGCCATTTTATTTGTTGTTTTAAATAGTAAACATATAGCACAAACTCTAAACCTCATTAATGCTTTGTACAGCTCTTCACTCTTCTCTCATGCACCCTGGCAGTCTTCTGCAACATAAGCCAATACCTCTGCATCGGCCGTTTCTCAGCCGTGTCATTCCAAGTTCTTGGCCACATGAAAACTGTTTGTGTGCTTATTCTTGGCTGGCTATTATTCGATTCACAACTCACTCTGAAAAACATATTGGGAATGGCTCTCGCGGTCATCGGCATGGTTGTGTATAGCTGGGCCATTGAACTGGAGAAGCAGCAATATTCTAATTCTAGCTTTGCTTTGGCTAAATCAAGCCTCACCGAAGAGGAGATTCGTCTCTTGAGGGAGGAAGTGGAGAAGTCAAATACCAAGGATGTGGAGCTTGGTGAGGCAAAGCTGTAATGGTAGCAGACTATTTGTTCGGTAAATTTGTGTTGAAGCTCGATTATATGCCGCGTGCTGTGGAGAGATGTAAATATTTTATATTTTTATATGATTTCTGATTTTTAGTCTATGCAACCAGTTTGAGACCTTGTGATTCATTTCTTTTGTACGTGAGTTCTTGTGTGTGGGTTTGTTTTTCAGGTTTGGTAAGATGAAAGAGAAAAGTTTATGCAAATTAGGACACTTGAGAAACATTCAAATACAAAAAATGTAATCTAATTATAGTACTATAAAACACTTATGCAAACCTTCATGATATTCTCATATCAAACAAAGCTCTGGAGTTAGAGGAAATATTACGTATGGATGAGTATGAGTGAATTGGTGGTATTGTAGTGGTATTGTGATAAATATAAACACGACATTATCAAATCCGGACATATTCTTATGTAACTTGTTTGCACGTAATATTTCTTCCTGGAGTTGGGTTTTCATTTTAACCAGCTTTTAGTTTTAATTTTAAAAGTTATACTTTCATTTGTCTTTCGTATAAAACATTCGTGATATATTGTACTTAAATATTTTCTTGTATCCTTTAATAATATTAAATGATAGTGATTAACATCATACTTTTTAAAATTATATCATATATTTAATTTTTGTTTTGGTAGTTCTAATGTTTTTATTTTCTGAATATTTTCTTGAATATTTTTTTTTCACTTAGTTTGAAGAATGTTTTATTATTTACAAGTATCTGAAAAAAAATACACCAAGGTCCATCATTTTAAATATTTTTTAAGCATCTTTATGTCCAAAAAGGTTAAAATGGATTATGTTAGTTTTTTATGTAAAATTCTTAGTGATTAGAAACTCTTAGCATATGCATTTTAATAAAAAGTCATAACATTAATTCTCTAAAACTCTATATATTTCAATTAGTATTGTTGAAGCCTGTCTTCTTGATCAACTCAAACACAGGGAAAGAGGAGAGGGGAGCCAATAAAAGAGGCAGAAGAGAAGATAAGTTTTATTAGTCTTCATAGTCTTAATTAAATCCACAGTAAACAACACATGCTTATATATAAAAAATGTAATGGCAAAATGGTAAATAAACAGTTCTACTTATTTCTTTTTTATTATCTATTTTAACAGAAGGCCATAGGGTATAAGAGGTGAATCACAGGGGAAGGAAAAACCACAGAGCAAGATGTGCACAATAGCTTCATTTGGCCGATGCTCATGTACGCTCCATCTGTGGTCCAGATGGTCAGCTTGGAGTTGAGTTTCTGATGATGTGAAGTGGAGAGGGTTTTTGTTAGGATGTCGGCAAGTTGATCTTCTGATATAATATGATGGAGTGAGATGTGCAATAGCTTAAGGTGATCTTGTATAAAATGGTAGTCCACTTTGATGTGCTTTTTTTTCAAGCATAAAAATCGCAGGGGTGAGTGCAATAGCTGATGTTGAGTCGTGTAGATGATAATAGAGGAAGCTAGCCGTTGTGGATGATAGTAGAGGAAGTTGGGAGAGTGGTAAGCTCTTGTAGAAGATGACAGAGCTAAATGACCTCAGTTGTCCTTGTGGCATAAAAATTGCAGGGGTGAGTGCAATAGCTGATGTTGAGTCGTGTTGATGATAATAGAGGAAGCTAGTCGTTGTGGATGATAGTTAAGGAAGTTGGGAGAGTGGTAAGCTCTTGTAGAAGATGGCAGAGCTAAATGACCTCAGTTGTTGTTGTGGCAAAGGACATGTATTCTTCTTCAGTGGATGATTTTGCAATGGTGGGCTACTTCTTGGTCGACCATGAGATGAGGGTGTTGTCGAGATAAATACGAAATCCTGAAGTAGATTTTCGATATGTGTGGTCGGCTGCCCAAATGACATTTGCATATGCATAGAGAGTAGTGGGACCTAGCTCAATTGTCTGACCGTTAGTAGAAATATCTTTTAGATAGTGTAGTAAATGCCTTAAGTGTCGATTGTGAAGAGTGTTGGGATTGTGCATGTGTTGGCTAAGAAAATTAACAATGAATGTGATGTTTGGTCGTGTGACCATGAGATACTGAAGTAAGCCAACTATTTTGCTGAACTCATGAGGGTCAGGAAGAGAAGTTGGAGTGATGTCATGAAGATATGGTTGTGTAGGAAGGGGTGAGAGAACTGGCTTTGATTGAAACATTCCAGTGTGAGTGAGAAGATCGGTAATATAGGTTGAATGATGCATGATGTAATCAATAGATGTGGAGGAGATTTGTAATACTAGAAAATTTGATATGTTCTCAAGTTGTTCAAGGTTGAACTTTTAGCTGAGGTGATGAATGGGAGATTGTATGATAATAGAAGAATTTCCGGTGATGAGAATATCATCAACGTAAATGAGGAGATAAATCAGAATATTATGATGATAAAGTAATAAAGAGAGGTCAATAGTGCTTAATTTGAATTTTTGTGTGTGAGAATTTGGAAAAAGCGGAGTGCAGCTGTATGGGTGTTTGTTTGAGACCATAAATGGCTTTGTGGAGTTTGCAAACGTGAGTGGGAGAGTATCAATAAATCCTGGGATTGTTTCATATAGACTACATCCAATTTGTCGTGAAGAAAGGCATTCGAAACATCAAGTTGCTGAATTTATCATTTTCCCTTGGTGGCAATGGTGATGAGCATTCAAATAGTTAGAAATTTAGCAACGGGACTAAATGTCTCGTGATAATCAATTTTGTACTATTGAGAGCAACCATGAGTAATGAAATGAGCTTTATATCTAGCTATAGAGCCATTGGTGTGGTATTGGATTTTGAATGTCCATTTACAACCTAAGATGTGTTGATTGGGAGGAGGGGAACGAGAGACCATTTGTCTTGTTGTTGCAAGGTTGGGAACTTTTTAGACATTGCTTTTCTCCACTGTGATTGAGTCATGGCTTGGGTAAAAGTGTTGGGTGCGTCGATGAGGGTGAGCTTTTAAAGGTTGAGGAATTGAATGAGTTTTAAGGAATTGGTGAGCGAGTGGTCATGGGATGAGAAGAGGGGTGGGATGGAGGAATGAGTTGTTGTGATACAGTGGGAGGTGATTGAATAGAAGTGTATTGTTCGAGTGAGGGAGGTTGAGGAATCATAGAGGTGGTATGGGTTTAAAGTAAGATTGTTGTGGAGAATTGAGGGTGGAGTGCACATGGTGGAGGTGGGAACTGTGAAGGATGAGAGAATGGGGCGAGTTGGTTCTTCAGGTAGATTTGGTTTCAATAAAGGTAACGTGGCAAGAAATGATAGGCTTATTTGTGTTGATATCAAGACACTTATAGTTTTTGTGATGATGGTTGTAGCCGAGGTAGCCAATAAAGAGGCATGTGGGAGTCTTCGGGCTAAATTTGTTGGAGGCAAGTAGTTCTTGCCATGGAAAACAGACACATCCAAAGATTTTAAGGTGCTCATATTCAGGTTTGGTGTTGTGTAGAAGTTAAAAAGGTGATTTGTATCGAGTAATGGAAGAGGGTAATTGATTGATGAGATAGTTTGCAGTGAGTAGGGGTCAATCCAAAATTGGGTTGTAAGTGTGTTGTGCTAAGAAGAATACAAGTTGTTTCTACAAGGTACCTGTTTTTGTGTTCGGCTAGGCCATTTTTTTCGGGATGTGAGGGCAGCTAAATTGATGAATAATACAATGTTCTTGTAGGTAAGTAAGTTATGTGATTTGTATCCCCTGCCACTGTCCAATTTGAGGCATTGGATGTTTTTGTTGCAATGATTCTTTATATATTTATGTAAATGTATGAAATGATAGGTGACTTCAAATTTGTGTTTTATGGGAATGCATCAGCAAAAGCTGAAATAAGCATCAATGAATATAACGTAATATATGTAGCCATCTAAATAATAATAGGGAAATGGGCCCCAAATATCTAAATGTATCATTTCAAGCAATTGAAAGATAGTTTGTGACTTCTATTTTGCAAGAAATCATGAACGGTAGAGTCGTTTGGTGAATTCTGAAATTGAGGGTTTTGTTTTAAGATAGCCCTAAGAATCTTGTGATGTGGGTTTCCAAGCCGTTGATGCCATGTGTTGGATGCGGTTGTGGTATAATAAAATGCTATAGTCTAGTAAAGCCTTTGGCTAGCAGACCGGTTAGGAGTGTTTTATGTGTTTTGAGATCCTGTATATGAACCCGATTAGGCGCTAAAGCAATCTGAAAATTATTATCACGAGTGAGCTTTTTTACAGAATGAGATTATGAGAAATTTTGTGAGCACATAATAGAGAAGTTAGTAGGAGCTTATTGTCTGAGTTAGATAATATACCCTTACCAATATGTGAAATATCTGTAATTTGCCCATTCCCAACAATTACTTTCTCCGTTCCTTGATATGGTGTAGGATGTTGCACGTTTTCAATATGTGGTATGATATGGGTCGTTGCACCTATATCGAGAATCCATTTTTGGGAAGGGTTTTGAATATTGGTGTTGAGATTTGTGTGAGAGGCTGGAAAACTTAGTTTGTGTAGCAAGTTTGTCCTATGCCAACAAGTGGCAGCCGTATGTCCACGTTTGTAGCAAAATTGACAGGTAACAGAGGGGTTCAGTTTGGGAGAAGATGTGGAAGTTTATTTTCTATCTGGAGCTGAAGTTTTGTCATAGTTTCTTTGATTGGGTGTCGTCACTGTGTTCTTGGTGGTGAAGAATACTGTGGCTGGATTTATTTTGTTGGCCTGTGTAGCAAGATTGATTTCCTCGCTGAAGAGAAGAGAGTAGAATGCTTCGAGCTCGATTGGATGGATGAATGTCTTGAAGCCTTGGATGTTGGAAGGGAGACTATTTAGAATGTATAGGATAAGGTCTTCGGTGTCGATCTTGGGGTATGCAGCTGTTACGTTATAGACCATCATTTTGACAGTGGTGAGGTATTGATTCATGGTGTTATCGCCCATCAATATATGGTGGAGTTCATTCTTCAATTGAATGACTTGAGATCTATCCATGCCTTGAAATATTTTCTCTAATGAGAGCCAGTTTTCAGCAATACAGTTTAAGTGAAGAACATGAGATGTAATACCAGGGGAGATGATTGAAAGAATGGCGACCACGAGGTTCTGATCCACGAAGTGCCATAGAGTACATTCAACGATCTCTTCTTGGTTGTCGACTTCATTTAGAATGAATCTTGTAGGGATGGGAGTGGTGGAATCTAAAAAAGATTCAAAACCATTTGTCGGGCAACTTTTTTTAATCCTTACCCTTTCATATGGGGTAATTTTCATATGTAAGTGGTTGATGAGTCTTAGTTCTCATGTGTTCCATCAAGAACTTGAGAGAATTTGGAATGCTAATTTCAATGATTCAATTTATGGACATTGATATTGATGACGTGAGTGGGGGTGGGGTTGTTTATGATGTATCCATGATGCCAAATGAGGAAATTTTCGCAAAAAAGAAAAAAAAGGAGACAGGAACAAAGTTGAAGGGGAGGGGAGAAACTGCTCAGAAGGAATAGGAGAAAAAGGATCACTGTAGTTGATTGACTTGATGCTTTGATACCATGTTGAAGCCTATCTTCTTGATCAACACAAACACGAGGAAAAAGGAGAGCCAGAAGAAATGGTAAGTGTTATTATACTTCTCAGTCTTAATTACTTCCAAAGTAAACCCTACACGCTTATATATAGAAAATATAATGGCATAATGGTAAATAGACATCTCTACTTATTAACTTAATATTCTTATTTAACGAAGGTCCTAGGGCATAAAAGGTGAATCGTAGAGGGAAGAAAAAACCGCAGAGTAAGATGTGCACAATAGCTTCGTTCAACTGATGCTCGGGTGCGCTCCT
>NW_018240006.1:0-214 GCF_001263595.1 Phalaenopsis equestris | reverse complement strand
AGACAGCACATAGCACATTTCCGAGCCAATTATGGCAAAACAAGAAATAACAAAGCTTTACTCTTCCAACAGTTTGTTAGTAGTCTGTCAGGAATAGCGTTTGATTGGTATGCCGAGTTTCCCAATGGATTGGTGAAGACATTCGACAAGTTAGAGATGTTGTTTGATAAAATATTTATCGGAGTACAGCATCATGTTTCTATTGGAGATCTCG
>NW_018240005.1:0-1174 GCF_001263595.1 Phalaenopsis equestris | reverse complement strand
TCAATGTTTCTTTAAATGTTCATAAATTTATCATGTTATTTCAAAATTTCTTTTATTTCTTTGAAAGTTTTCAAAATTTACCATCCATATCATGGGGCTTTTTTGTAATGCATTTTTTTATTGAAATATCATTAATATTTTATATACTTTTCATGGTAAAGTTTAGTGCTTTTCATTTTAGCATGTTTTATGTGTTAAATGAAAATTTTTTAATAATAGAAGCATAAGGATTTTGCCTGAATTTCATACTATTGTGTTTATACAGTGGTTCTTTCTAAAATTAGCCAATATTTCATTCCTTATTGACAAAACCGAAAATCATAGTCTTGAAACAAAGAGAAATTGGATGGAATTATGTAGAATACTTGCTAAACCATTTGAATTTACCTAAAACATAGCAATTTACTTTGAATCCCTTTAAACTGACAGCATGGTATTATGTTTCCTTTTAAACAGAGAGTCTAGTCTTACATTTTTCTTTAAAATGAAAGCCTTATGGCGTTTTCCATTTTGTTTAAACCTAATTTCCCTTAAACCTCAATAATTTCTATTCTAATTATTTAAACTCACATCCCAATCCATGAATTTTAACTATTTCATGCCTAAAATGTATAATTATCCTTTAATTATTCTTAAACCTCCATCTAATTCCCTATAATTACACAAACCGACCCTTAGTTAACCATACCAACCCTTAATTACCAAACCTAACCTATTTATTCTCTAGATTAACCTAAACTGAAAATAAGACATCTTAATTGGATAGATAACTGATTAATTAATTGATTAAGAACCTTAATAAAATGTTTAATCAATATAATTAATTATGTAAAATAAAAAAAAATTTAATAAATCCACTAATCGTTTTAAGAAGCCTAAATAAATCTAAATGATTTATGGTATTTTAATTAAATTAATAAGTCATTTAATTAATCCATTAAATAATTAAATAAATTAATCAAAATATTATTTCTATAATTAAGTTATTAAATACTTAAACTCTAAGCTATTTTAATAATTCAAGAAATGCATTAATAATAATTAAATTCAATAATAAATAATTTAATTAAAATATTCATTAAAGAATTAAAAACATTAATTATATTAAAGTAGGTTTAATTAAATCATTAAAAATAATAATAAACTTATAAAGAATATATACATACATATATAT
>NW_018240004.1:0-435 GCF_001263595.1 Phalaenopsis equestris | reverse complement strand
TAAATAGGGGAACTTATCGACAAATACAAAGATTTCGTAGACCAAACAAATGTCATATATTACTTAGTTTATTTGATCGAGCTTCATCCTTAAGTCTTGTGTTTGTCCTTCGAGATAGATACAAGATTTGAGGTACAAAGCTCTTTCATTTAAGCTATAAAAAAATATGCAGTTAGTTTGATTTCATATTTTTCAAAAAACTAAGTATATATGTAAATTAAAACGTCCTTCTGAAGCGGGCGACGGAAGCGGGCGACGGCGGGCGACGGGATTTCGATTCTGGTGATCGACAGCTTCTTACGGGCAACTCTCCAACAAAAAATAACCCCGACACATATCTGAAGTAAAATATTTGGAACACGAACAAGAAGGGGATTTAGACCAATGTGAAGATCTTTTAAAGGATGATTCAAATTATGTTCGAGAAAGTTTTGA
>NW_018240003.1:1968-2304 GCF_001263595.1 Phalaenopsis equestris | reverse complement strand
TCACTCTCTTTCTCTCTCTCCTGCCCTCCTTTACTAATTTCATTTTTAATTTCGTCACTTTGGTCCTTTCTCTCCCTCTCCCTCCCTTGTTTCATCACTCTATCTTTATCCTTCTCTCTCTCCCTTCCTGCCTTTATCCCCTTTCCCTCCTTCACTCTCTTTAGCTCTTTATGCCTCCCTCTCCCTATCTCTCTTATCTCTATCTTCTCTTGCTCTATTTGTCTCTCTCTTTGTCAATGTTTCTTTCTATTTTCCTGCCTCTCCCTCTCTCTTACTTATGTCTCTCTTATCCCCATCACTCTTGGGTATCACTCTATCTATCTTTTCTAGTCCCTC
>NW_018240003.1:0-429 GCF_001263595.1 Phalaenopsis equestris | reverse complement strand
CTTTCCCTCTTTCTTTCTCTCTCTATATCTCTCTCTCACTCCTCCTCTGTCCCTCTCTCTTTTTCTCGTATATCTATCTTCTCTAACTCCTTTCCTCCCTCCCTCACTCCTACACTCTCTCTATCTCACTCACCCTCCCTCCTTCACATACTTTATCACATTATCTCACTCTCCCTCCCTTCTTCTCTTCTTACCTCTCCCTTGCTCCATCTCTCTCTTATCATCTCTCTCACTCTCTATGACTCTCTTACTTTGTCACTCGTTTTTTACTCTATCTCTCAATTTCATGCCTTCTCTCCCACTCTCTGTCTCTTTCTCTATCTCTCCTTAATTCTAACCCTCAAACACTCCCTCCCTACATCTCTTTGTCTCCCCCTCCCTCTCTCGTTTCCTCTGTCCATTTCTCTCTCCCTCCCTTCTCTACTCTCC
>NW_018240002.1:0-8092 GCF_001263595.1 Phalaenopsis equestris | reverse complement strand
TTTTCCATTGCCTATTAATCTTGAATTCATGGCGATGGGGTTCACACACACATACACAGATGGAGAGGGAGAGAGAGAGAGAGAGAGAGAGAGAGAGAGAGATTAGGAGACTATGAAGAAATTTTTGATGTAGTACTGTTATATAAGGCAGGTAGAGGGGAAGTGGTTATCATCTTTGATGTAATCATATCATTCTAACTATATTATTATTAAAATACTTTGATATTTTTTTTCTTAATACATATATCGGAGTGAGACTTATTTATGATCATAATTAACAAGAATTAGATATAAAAGCTTGTTTTTTTTCCATGATTTTTTCTTTCTCAAAATGCATCAAAATTTTTCTAAAAAATTAAAATTTGTATATAAAAAAAGAAATTTTGATTTTATGAGTTACATATATTTTAATAAATGAATTGACCTTATGGAGTTTTCGATGTGTATGCTAATTATTCATAATATGCATGTACAGTAAGAAAAACTAGGGCTTTCGATTAAGCAGACTTTTTTCATATGATGTAATCATTTTTTTTCTTACTGATCTTTTGAGTAGTTAAATCTTTATTGGTAATTAAAATTTATAAAATGAATAACTTTAAAATTGTAGGTGACATAAGTCAGCCATTATAGGCCAGCCACCCAGGACTAAATGACTGGCCATCCTTTGCCAGCCACCCGAATCCAATTCATCGCCATAATCAAACCTGAATGGCTTCCAAAAGCAAAATTGCACAGCATGCAAGCGAAAAGGCGAACCGAAACCATCTCTGCCGACAAAAGAAGGAATCCAGAAACATCAAAAGATGCCAAAAGCAGTTATGAATACGAAAAAAAGAATAATATCCTGCCCTGCATCCCTCCCATTAAAGCAGGGGTAAAGATGTAATTTCTTCTTCAATTGCCCTTTATCTTCTATAAATAATGGGTTCAATACATGTTATGTGGACTTTTTGGCTCGTGAATCTAGACCCATACTTTAGAGGGAGTTCTCTCTCCGTCTCATCCTTATAATTTCTCTTTTATATATAAAATTAGTCACAAAGCCCGAGAATACCCTTGTTCGCCCCCTCAAGGCAAGGTGCTCTTCTCTCTCTTTATCTCTCTATCTCTCTATCCCCTCTGGTTCCTATCATTCTATTCCTTGGTAATGCCTCATAGGACAGATTTAGATTCAACATTCAAAAATGTGCGGTGAGTGTGGAGCATGCCATCATCAAGAAGGAAACTAATACCAATGAGAAGAAATACATCCTAGAAATTCCCCTGATAAGGAACATGCTAAGGATCTTTCTTACTCCATAGATCTGGAACTTGAATTGCGGCTTCAGTCGTTTTCCTAGAAGACCTTAAATATGAGGTGAATATATGAAATGAATGGCCAACTCTTGACTCTTAAAATAACCGGTTGAGTATATCATCATGCTTCTAGCAATCAACACATTGCCTGGAAGAATTCGAGCTGCTAAAACCCTACCCAACGAATAAGAGGTATGTTGAAGATTTCTCATCTTTTAGTATAGATTTCCTCAACATTCTCCTCAGATAAAAGTGACACTTAGAGAACTTGAATCCGGGGAATAACATAGGTAACAACCCAAAGTAGTCCAACCGGCCGATTATCTTACAGTGCTTCCACATAAAAAAATCATGGTTTCTAAGCTTGAGTCGAAAAAGGCCTTGGAGTTGGTACCTTAACAAAAAATAACAAGCTCTGTAAAAGGTACGACACAATGGTTACCTTTCTGAAGGCAACGACATGATCTGTCTAAGAGCTGGCAAAAGGTTGAAATTGATCGAGGCTATGATCCGACAAGGTGACATAAACCTTGATAAGTGTAAGATGTGAGTCAAACAATAAAGACTATCAACAGAGATGCCAAGATCATCCGGTCAGTCCGAAAAGAATGAATGTCAACCATGATGCTAAGATCGCCCGATTAGTCCATAATACAAAAATTTTCAACAACAAATACCAAGATCGTCTGATCAATTAAAAAAAAAAACAAGATTTCAACCATGACGCCAAGATCGTCCAATCAATTAGAAAAATAAAACCTACCAACCATTCCACGATCATTTGTTGGGCCTTATAGACAACCCACAACATTATACACTAAAAAAGTCGATCTCAAAATTTGACTCGAAAATAACCCTGGCGGCAGTTCTTCACCTAATAGGGACGGGCTCCACCAAGGGTGTGTTGCAACTCGCTTCAGTGTAAAGTTCATGTCGTTACCTTCACTAAGGCAATAATGAGAATTGCCCTAGTCCCGAAGAAGGTGAAAATCAGCCCAAGAGACAAATCCAAGCGAAGTAACATGAGACTGGCAAAGTAAGACTTGAGTCAAGTCGTAACAACTCAAAAATAGTATGACCTTCCACAAAGCCTCGATCACTCAACAAACATATTACCATGCAAATCATCACAAAGGTAAGAAAAAGATAAAAACCAAAAGGTACAAAAAAGATGACCGAGCGATATCATTTCATTACAAAGATAAAATATACAAAATTTTCTTATTTACCACATTTACATAAATTTCCTTGTTTTCAAAAGTTATCTATGTAAATTTTTACAAAAATATTTCAAAAAAAAAAATTAAGCTTAAGGAAGCCGATTGGAAGACCCTTGTTTGTCTTCAGCATCAGACGCATTATTAGATGATCCCTTTGAACTGGAGTACAGGGCTCCAAATTCCTTTGGGTTGACATATTTCAGGTCTACGAAACCGATCGATCGCTATTAGGCTACAAATTTGAAAGTATTCATTTAAGTTTTTCTCCTGCCTCAGGTGTGACAGAAGCAACGTAAAGAACTCTACCTAGCCTTTCATGATCACTATTTGCTCTCTCAGCTAACAATTTTTCTTCTTGGTGATTAAAAATAGTTTCACGATCATGTAAATATCTTCCTTCACCGCAACAAGCATCTTCTTGGCTACCACGACCCGTTTCTTTGCCTTTCTAGCTAGCCCAGCTGAGACCTCAGCTTGTTTCACAAAGGTGGCCCATCTATTCTCAACATGGTTCAAAGCCATCGATTGAAGGTGCGAGGCCTCCCAATCCTTCAAGTGATACTGGTCGGCCTTCTTATACAAGTCCGACCGCTCCAACTTCTGAAGGGACTTCTCGAATGGCTGCAACCAAATGAATTCCAAGAACGTGGAAGGATAGATCTCGATAGATGGGGAGTTATCATACCAATCAATCGACAGATCGATGGCGATAAACTGACCTTTAGAAGAATTCTGGATCTTTGTCCATTATCCCTTGGATGTTACCTAGCCGGAGGGGGAGCCCTTCCTTTTGTTCTGAGGTAGAGAGAGTAAGGAAGTTGAATCCATAACTGGATCTTTTTCTTTGCAGTGCTGGGGCTCCTTAAGAGTTTCCCTCTCAGGATCGTTCTCAAACTCGGTCCCTCTGGGAGTCATCGACCGATTGGCCTTACTCTTGACAGTGAGATTAATAAATGAATCTCATTGCTTAGGTGTAGCCACCTTTTCTCCCACTTCTTCAAAAGAACCTTCATTATCAAGACCTTTCTCGGGTCGTCAAAACGGTCCTCCACCTTCTCAGTTACTAAAAGGAACTACATCCAGGAAATAAGTATCAAAGTTAGAGTGACTAACACGTTTCCTTATAATAATAGTCAATTATTCAATTGAAATCTTCTGAATCACAAACATGATTGTGGAATTGGAAAAGAGAAAACCCTATCCACTGGGTTTACTTTTCTGCTCGGTACCTCAGTCAACATTCCATCAGCCACCTCTGCTTCCTTTTTGACTTCATTCACCGAGGCTTTGACCTTGGCCTTTTTCTTGGCCTTCCAGGAGGCCACCTTCTTTGCCCACTGGACCTCTGTAGTGCATGAGTCAGCCAATAACTTCGCCATCATGTGACCGAACACTCTTGAAAACAAGACCCTGTTCATGATCTCTTGCTCGATGTACTGGGGAAATGAGAGTAGCATGCCCTCAATATCAGCTCCCTCTACTTTGGAGTAGTCGGTGACTTTCTTCTTCTGGAAAAGATCACCAAACGAAATTGCCCTGACACCCCAACACTCGGTAGAAAAGTTATTGAAGAGCTTGTGCTTATACATGTTGACCTTATTTTCCAAATCGGAGAACTGAAGCAAGCCAGTTGTCTTGAATTGGACATAACTGTCTGACTCCACGCAAAATAAAAACATGTAGCTAAACAAATCAACAGACCATGGGATGTGCTTGCTCCAGTAGATGATAATGTAGGTCATGATCGTCTCCACAAAGTTTGGCTTGATCTACATAAGGGTTAAGAATGACTCAAAACGCATGGCACAAAGGCAGCCATGATCCATATAAAAAATGATCTCGATAAATCAACAGGTCATTCCTGCATCACCTGGTTGCCCTTTCATTCGGACGCATGATCCTCAGTTTAATGGCAGAATGGAAAATAAAAGTCTCTTTAATAAAGGTGAAGTCCGACGGTGACATAATGGAATGTTTGACTGCGACCATCGAACCAAAGGTTTGGGGAGTTTTCTTAGGAGTCATCTGAACGTGGGAGAATTGAGTAAAGAAGAGCCAAATAAAAAGAAGAAGACAAATCAAGTAATCAAAAAGGAGAAGACAGAAGGCAGGAACATGAGCCCCTCAATCATTATTTATAGAAATTAAATAGAAGCCTAAGTACCACTCACATAAATCACGAAAATGTCTTGTCAAAAAATAAAAATCATGATTTAATAAAATAAAACATTTTATTTATTATTAAAACATAATTACATATGGGCTCACTCCGACAGGAAGTATTTTTCAAGTTGGTCCTTAGCTTCATCAGCCAAAGCTAAACCCTTCTTAGCAAGCCTCTTGTTGATGTTTGACCACCGAACTTGAATTTATTCACTTGCTCATCCTCAAAGTTAACACTCTCAACAAATACGTCTTCCTTGAGTATAGAGATCTCTTTACGAAGAATAACTTTTCCCCACACATCTCCATAATTCTAGCTTGAGAGTCTTCATCCTGCTGGGCAATAATCGTCTTCAATACTTCAGAAGACATGATAAAGTTCGAGGAGATAATCGATGTCTCTTAGAAGTTTTGTCTAGAGCTTCATCAGATTTATCCTGGTGATTAAATCCATCTTCTTTGTCACTGATCAAGGTTTGAGGAACCTTGTTTGCTTTTAAGATTAAGTCCCCACTACTGACGCCAGCCGGCAATTGTTCGACATGAGCATCCTTATTTAAAAAAAGAAAAGCCGACAGTAAACATCATGAAACTTTCAAACAAAAAAAAATGAGGAAAATAATTCATCTGAAATACGATTCACTTTGAACCAAGTTCTTTTGCCCTTCACAGGATGAAAAGTTATTTGTCGACCCCTTCTCACTATCAATGGGATCATATCTACCAACTCATTGAGTATCAACATGAAAGGAAACATTTGCGTCGTCCAACCAATTGAATACTTTCCTCAAAGGAAGTTTTTATTGGTAGGTCATATGCTGAATCACCTTGCTCCCCCCAGCCTTGGGCGAAACCTTTGTCAGCGTACGGTAAATCAAATTAGATGACTTCTTCACCCTCACTCTCTAGATCTTTTTTAGCCGTTTGACCAGTTTCTTTCTCGACGAATCACCCTTAAGACGACACAATCTGACCCCAAGGGCGACTACCATCTTAATTCTAGCAACTGGTTTTAGCACAGAGTCAGATCCATTCTCAACGAGGGAATAAAAAAAAATGATGACAAAATCTAATAACAGGGACAAGCTCGATAAGATTAAGTTGCCCCTCTTGCACCCTATATATATAGGGTTCATGGGCACATAAATCCACAAGTCTATTTATTGTATTAAACAAAGATTATTATAAGATTCATTTTATTACATTTAAAAATTTCTTGTATTTGCCGTAGTTGTCTCTGTGAATGAGTAAGAAAATTGGGGAACTTAATATGCACACTAAAAAAATAGGCTGCATGGATCTCAAATGAGCTTGATAAACCAGATTAAATGCTAATGCTCATCCGGAGAAACAAAGCCGACTGTGCAATCTAAGGTTGACTGACTGAGGATTCTCTTGGTCAATCGAAAGTGGACCATCATGTATGGTAGAAAATACAAAGGTTTGTAACTCTTCAATCTACCAGCCAGAACCCAACCCCTCTTGTCGGCTGACCACCTTGACCAGTCACGAGCAAAGGATTGGCCGAACATCCATGGCCGGCTACCACCTATCTGGTAACAGACCGACCATCCTAAGCTGACCACCCAAGAATAATGGGTCATCCATCATAAGAAAGCCACCTAGAACTAATTGCTCGACCATTCTTGGCCAATCACCCAGATCTAATCAACTGCCACGATCAAATCCATACTACTTCCAAACGCAAAATTGCCTGACATCTAGGAGAAATGGTCGACTGACACCATCTCGACTGACAGAAGAAGGAATTAAAAGACGTCGAACGATGCAAAAAACATTTAGGAATACGAAAAGCCAATAATATCTTGTAACCCTCTAATTAAAACAAGGGAAAATATGTAATTTTTTTTAGTGACCCCCTATCTTCTATAAATAGGGGGTCCAATATATGTAAAGGGGCTTTTTTGGCTCTTGAATCTAGACCCATACTTCAGAGGGAGTTCTCTCTCTTTCTCATCTCTGTAATTTATCTTTAATATATAAAATGGGACCCAAAGCCCGTGAAGATGACTTCTTCACCCTCACTCTCTAGATCTTTTTTGGCCGTTTGACCAGTTTCTTTCTCGACGACTCACCATTAAGACGACACAATCTGACCCTAAGGGTGACTGCCAACCTAATTTTATCAACTGGTTTTAGCACAGAGTCAGATCCATTCTCAACGAGGGAATAAAAAAAAATGATGACAAAATCTAATAACAGGGACAAGCTCGATAAGATTAAGTTGCCCCTCTTGCACCCTATATATATAGGGTTCATGGGCACATAAATCCACAAGTCTATTTATTGTATTAAACAAAGATTATTATAAGATTCATTTTATTACATTTAAAAATTTCTTGTATTTGCCGTAGTTGTCTCTGTGAATGAGTAAGAAAATTGGGGAACTTAATATGCACACTAAAAAAATAGGCTGCATGGATCTCAAATGAGCTTGATAAACCAGATTAAATGCTAATGCTCATCCGGAGAAACAAAGCCGACTGTGCAATCTAAGGTTGACTGACTGAGGATTCTCTTGGTCAATCGAAAGTGGACCATCATGTATGGTAGAAAATACAAAGGTTTGTAACTCTTCAATCTACCAGCCAGAACCCAACCCCTCTTGTCGGCTGACCACCTTGACCAGTCACGAGCAAAGGATTGGCCGAACATCCATGGCCGGCAACCACCTATCTGGTAACAGACCGACCATCCTAAGCTGACCACCCAAGAATAATGGGTCATCCATCATAAGAAAGCCACCTAGAACTAATTGCTCGACCATTCTTGGCCAATCACCCAGATCTAATCAACTGCCACGATCAAATCCATACTACTTCCAAACGCAAAATTGCCTGACATCTTGGATAAATGGTCGACTAACACCATCTCGACTGACAGAAGAAGGAATTAAAAGACGCCAAACGATGCAAAAAAAAACATTAGGAATACATAAAACCAATAATATCTTGTAACGCTCTAATTAAAACAAGGGCAAATATGTAATTTTTTTTTAGTGGCCTTCTATCTTCTATAAATAGGGGGTCCAATATATGTAAATGGGCTTTTTTGGCTCTTGAATCTAGACCCATACTTCAAAGGGAGTTCTCTCTCTTTCTCATCTCTGTAATTTTTCTTTAATATATAAAATGAGACCCAAAACCCGAGAGTACCCCTGTTCGCCACCACAGGGCAAGTCCGCGTGTGCTTTTCTTCCCTCTTTTTGTCTCTCTCTCTCTCTCTCTCTACCCTTTAGTTCCTACTGCTCCGAACCTTCGACATGCCTCACAGGACGGACTTGGCTTCAACACCTAAATTCTTGTAGCCTTTTTTTAAACATTTTTATATTCAAGCTCTTCTCTTCAAAAATAGTTGTTTGACTGACAAATGAATTCAGAATAAAAGGA
>NW_018240001.1:0-264 GCF_001263595.1 Phalaenopsis equestris | reverse complement strand
CACCTGACCACCTGAGCACCTCCTCTGCCCTGACCGACTGGCCTAGTGGCCGGAAAGATCCAAAACTGAGAGCCACCACTCCTAAATGAAACCCAATTTCAACCTTAGGGGCTATCTCAACATAATTGATCATTAGAGCTTCTCAGCCCTCCACCTAAGCACCAATTTGTACCTGAATTGAGGCCCTGGGAGCCACCCAAAAGAGTTTCATTTAAACCCACCCTCTCATGGCCTAGAGATGAACTGTGCCAAATCCTTAGGGAA
>NW_018240000.1:0-236 GCF_001263595.1 Phalaenopsis equestris | reverse complement strand
AATTAGTAAGCAAGAATCCACAAAATTTTGCCGAAGTTTTGGCCAAAAGCTTATTCTTATGGGTTGGCTTCACAGTCACAGCATTAACGTTGATTGAGCGGTCCAAGTCCACTCTCTTGACTTCAACTAACCGGCAATGTAAAATAAAGATAACTGATGACAATAGTCGATGTTGATCACCAATTTGTTCAAAGGTAGAACGGTATTGTCAACACATTTACTATTATGAATTGAAT
>NW_018239999.1:0-995 GCF_001263595.1 Phalaenopsis equestris | reverse complement strand
CTTTACTGTCTAAATATTTGTGCTTTGTGAAAATCCTGGAAGATACAGATGAAATGCGAAGAAGAAGAAGAATCGAAGACTATAGGAAGAGATGAATCGTATTATCAAACAGAATGGCAAACAGAATGATTACTCACCATTCCCACTAGTTACAGTACCTGACATTATATACACATCATAGATGATTCTAGATATAAAGAGTATAATAGTAAAATACTGGACATAATTAGTGGAGATAGTGCTGCCTCAGGACTAGGTAGGTTTGTTGTTATCCCTCTTCAAGCTGATTTTGCTTGGATGTAATGTTAGCTAGGTGCGAAGAAGCATAAAACGAGGCGTCGGTAGAGACTTTATGAATATATCGGCTGGATGTTCACTTGTAGGGATACGTTCGACTACCATTTCTTTTGAGAAATTTTTTTCTCTAATGAAATGATAATCAATTTCGATGTGTTTAGTGCGGGCGTGGAAGACGAGGTTGGTAGCAATAGCGAGCGCTGATGTGTGTTCACAATAAATTGTGGTTGGAGATGTATCTGATACTTGAAGGTCGAGAAGTAAGCTTCGTAGCCATATGACGCCTGTTCAGTTGCGGACAATGCTCTATATTTTGCTTCGGTGGAGGAACGAACAACTGTGACTTGCCAGGTGATCAAATTTGAACCAAGAAAAGAATAGTAGCTTGTGAAAGACTGACGGTCTAGTGGATAGCTTGCCCAACCAGAGTAAGAGTAGCTGTGAAGGAGGTCCTTTCTGGATTGGAAGCCCAAGGTTTAACATTCGCTTAATGTACTAAAGAAGTCACTTGCGTTGTTGGAAATGAGCACATAGTTGTTGTTGCAAGTGTTAAGAAAGCGTATTAACCGCAAAGTTTCTGTCCGACCTTGTGAGCGTTAAGTATTTTAGGGAAGTATTTTAGGGAGCCGATGATATGGCAATATGGATGCAGGGTGGCAAAGGGTTGTAATTTGGTTGTGAGAGGTTGCGTTAATGCT
>NW_018239998.1:0-438 GCF_001263595.1 Phalaenopsis equestris | reverse complement strand
GTAGTTGTAAAACAACTTATAAGAAACTATTCAAATAACTGTTGTGATCATTACAATTTTTTTTTATAAATATCAAAAAGTAGCTTTCTAGCAGCCACCGCACTTTGACATATCCAATTGTAAAACATAGCTTTTCACGACAGCTTTTAAAAAAATCAGGTAAAATGTGGTTTGCCAAATATAAAAAAGTACGGTGCGACACCACACCGTCATCATTACTCTGCAAACGTACCCAAAGAATGAGTTTTGTGCTCAAAAGTACACTGCATTGATTGGAAATATAAGAACAATTCTATGGGGCTGAGATTAAGCACTCATTCGGCCAAAAAAGGAGAAAAAAAAAATTGAAGTTCAAAATATTACTCAATATTAGTTTCCTTATACGGCAATAACTGAATATGGTTGAAATTGAATGGCACAATGCATTCGAGTTTTTAT
>NW_018239997.1:3913-7537 GCF_001263595.1 Phalaenopsis equestris | reverse complement strand
CACATAACTTGTTGAATGGAAGTTGCTTGTGATGTGTCACATAAGTTGTTGAATAGTGTTGTCTTTAGTAGTCACATAACTTGGTGCATAAAACAACTAAATGTGAAAGTTGGCTTTCAATGAAAACAACACATTCTTTTTCTTTTTCTTAACCCTCAGATGTTCTGATCAATTTATGGATTCAATTTCATTAAGGTTTGAAATCGAGACTTCAATGGAGTCAGCTATTTGTTCGGCATCCAAATTCTCAACTATGTCAGCAAACCATCCTCACTAGGGGCCCATGCATGATTTCTCATTGCTATGACTCCACCAAACATAAGATCCAACTTCTGTTCTAGCTCAGGGTCAATGTCATTGAATTTAATTTTGTTTGCATTTGACACTACCTACAAAGTAATGGGAGATCGATATGTTGATGTATCCGAAAAAGAAAAAAATGATCAAAGGAGTGGATGTTTCATAAATTTTCACCTCTAATCTCTCAGCCCGCCATTATTCTGAAGTTTCAATTATTTGCTTTATCGCATCCAAGCCCTTGAATCCTCACTTCAATTTTTTTCCAAATTATTCTATCCTTTCTTAATTGGTTCTATATGTTTTTCGATTACATCCTATCATATTTTATTCTTGTATTTTCCTTGAACTTTTTTATAATATTTTGTCATCCCACTTTATTAAAATTGTTTGTCGGCCTACTTCCCAATTCCACTCCCTTAAGGCAGAAGTCACAAAATATTAGTTTGATATTTTTATTCTATATAGCAGATGAAGCAATTTCTTTTATTGTGATCATTATGTTACTGTCATAAAAAGAATTAATCAACATAAAAATTTTTCATAAAAAGCATAAAGTGACATTTAAGATACCACAACTCAATGAAAACTAGCATTGCCAATAAACAAAAAATAATTACCAACACCAACACTACACCACACCACTACCCCAACACCAACACCACACCACACCACACCAACACCACTATCATAACACACAACCACCAACATAAGTACCACACCAACACCAATACCATAATCAGTGGAGATAAATGTAAAAAAACACTCCATAATCATTTGATCAGGTTACATGCAAGGAAACTGTAACATTGCTATCAATAAATCAAGCTTCCACTTTCATCCATTTTTCAAATTCCCACTCTTTTATAAGTGGAGGTAAAGATAAAAAACACTCCATTTTTATTTGATCGGGTTACATACAGGGCAACTGAAACATTGCTATCAACAAATCAGGCACCCTCTTTCATCCATTTTTCAAATTCCCACTCAAAAATTAATGGAGGTAGATGTAAAAAAACACTTCTCTTTCATCCATTTTTCAAATTCCCACTAAAAAATTAATGGAGGTAGATGTAAAAAAACACTTCATAATCATTTGATCAGGTTACATATAGGGCAACCAAAACATTGCTATCAACAAATCAAGCACCCCCTTCATCCATTTTTCAAATTCCCACACAAAAATCAGTAGAGCTGAAGAATAAACAACATAATGGTAAAAAGACAATTGTAAGAGAAAGTTATTGAACATGGAAAGGCAAAGCCTTTCCACCCTCTTTCTTCCTTTTTTATCACAAACACAATGGTAAAAACATAATCCCAAATCACAAAATTAGATGAGGTAAACGAGATAGCCGCACATCTCAAAATGCACAGTATTCTAACAATAAACCTTAAATGATAAAGCAACAAATCACAAAGAGAAAACAAATCCATCGAAAATGAGCAGAGGAATTACATACAAAGCACAATAACCGAAAATCGGAGGGACGAGGGAGAGAAGAAAAGAAACTCGTACGCACTGTAGAGAGGGGCGATAGAGAAACTAAATATGTACCTAAGGTGGGAGAGTGACTGTGAGAGCGGGAACGATCGAGAGATGAATTTAGAGCAGAAAAAATGCAAGAGAGGGCCAACCACAAATCAAATGCTCGTGAAGGGCAGATGGATAATAAAATCACAAAGAAACTATGGGTCGCAGGGTCAAACTCGCAGCCCGTGTTTAAGATAGCTTTTTTAGGAAAAATTGTCGTGCTATACTATCCAAGCAAATCCACCTGCGTTTTCAAACCGCTCTGCCCCAAAAAGCTGCCCTAAATGGGCCCTTAGTATTTCTTTCTTGAAAACATGATTCATATTTATAGATCATAAGGGTGTCTAATAAAGTATAATGTTAATCCATGTTTTAATGGGGACGTTACAAGTAACTATTACACATTTTCATATTTGTAAAAGACTCTGAGACCCTTTAATATATGTAACTGACGTTAGTGTCATTTTGTATCCATAACTACTTGATGAGGATCATTTAATGGACTGTTGTTATTGTCATTCAGTCAGTTGTAAGATCTTCGGTCGGCGGGAAGGACTTTGGTTTGTTTAAATGTCTTTGGTCAGTCTCCTCAAGAAAATCCTTAGTATATTCCCTTTTGTTGTTAGGGTGAACTTAAATCATCAGGCAAATGAAGCATCGTCGTGATCTGACGAGCAGCTCCTCTTTGGACATGGGGTCTTTCATAGGGGGTCGGATAAATATTCAATGGGGCACCCTTTTCATTTATGTGAAGAATCCTAGGATTAATTGAGGGAGTTAATTAAAAAGGGTTGTCCCTCGAATTAAGTACCTCTTGTTCATTCATTCGACCGTGCTTCTGTTTGGTCAGCTCAGAGTTCTAACCAAATGAAGTGATGTTTATCATTTCCGTCTTTTGACTATCCTGATGCAATCCTTTAGTATCTATCAAGCAAGATCTGTCGAACCTTCATGAGATTCGTGCAATCATATTTTGTTATGTACTTATACAAAGAAAAAACCCTACCACAGTTTAGAAGATGAAAACCTAAATTCAGATAACACTCTGCCATACTCCACTGATCAAGCCTGAAAAGAATCCATGATAACTCGAGCGCAATTATGTGAATTAAAAAACTAATAAATTGAAAGATTAATTCGATAAATAAAAATATAATTTCAATAATATTATGTCCACAAAAATCATCATAACATCTAAATCTAATAAAGCTCATTTAATTCACAAATTTATAAGCATTTTAATTACCATAAGACCTTATCAAAAAAAATAAATAATTAATAAATCAATTTAAAAGCATAACCTTAATCACCTTTTAATACTACCCAAAATCCACCCTAATTGATGCTCAACTAAAAACCTATAAATTATAAAGCATTATATGTCAGTTGGCAAAAAAGAAAAAAAAATTTAGTAGTGAAATTCCATTGAGCAAACTAAAATAGTAAAATATAAGGTCATAAACCCTAACAAAGAAAAAAAAATTTAGTAGATGAAATTTCATTGAGTAAACTAAAATAGTAAAATATAAGGTAAAACTGTTAGTAAGGAAATGGAAGTGATTGATAGTATATACCACAATATAATGTTTATTAACAATTTATAAAAGATGTGATTTTAATATATAAAAAGTAATTTAAATGTCCAATCTTACAAGAAAGTACATAAGAAATAATTTAAACCAAAAAACCATTAGTATACCCAAATGCAAAACATATACACATATGAATATTATATTTATAAAGCTCATATTATTATTATTATTATTATTATTATTATTATTATTATTATATAT
>NW_018239997.1:0-3878 GCF_001263595.1 Phalaenopsis equestris | reverse complement strand
AAATCGATATTTGGCAGAGACCCAAATATCGATTTCCTTTGCGCAATCCAGCCTCATGACGAGAGCTCGTGCCATGTGTCTGACCCCCCACGCACCACGATAGGGATCAAACCCTTGCTAGAGGGGACTTACGGTGACTCTACCTACTTATGTACTAGAGAATTTGTCTTTGTTAGTTCATAATTTTTATTAGCGGTGGATATTTCTAAATAATCACAATGAAGTACACCATATTTTTATAAATTTATGTAGCAAATTAAATGATAAGGCTAATTATGACCTCATATTAATATAATCTCAAGAAGTAATAAAAGTAAACAAACATTTCTCAACATATTATCAATGATTAAAAACATATAAACAAATAGCAAGAAATATGCATATAAAAATGAATGATATTACTTATTACTTACCAAATAAGATCACAAGTGATCCAATATTTAGATGATGATGATGATCTCACTTCCTCCATTACAAGGTGCTTTACAGATTAAAATTTCAAAAAATCTAAATCAACTAAACATTTAAAGAAGTACTTTCAAAGAACATTACACAACAAAAATGCAATTAAAAAACACACATGTAATTAAATATTTCTTATATTTTTTACTAATTTATATTTCTTACACAAAGCCTTAATCCCACTACCTGGGGTCGGCTACATGAATCCTTCTTCTCCATTGTGTCCTATTTAGTGCCATATTTTCATTTAGTTCTAATAAATTAAGATCATTTTTATACAATAAGCCCAAGTTTTCCTAGGCCTACCTCTATCTTTCTTAACATAAGTCGAATCTAAAACATATACTCTCCTAATCGGATATCAGATGGTCGACGTTTAATGTGAAAATGAGTATGAGTTATTTAATATGTATAACCTAAAAATATATTTCTTACTTAGCCAAAAATGAGTATGAGTTATTTAATATGTATAACCTAAAAATATATTTCTTACTTAGCCAAAAATGAGTATGAGTTATTTAATATGTACAACCTAAAAGTATCTTCGCCATTTATTCTTCAAATCCTCACTATAACTTAAAGATTTAATTTCATAGAAATTTTTTTATATATTAATTATAAAATATACACAATCTAATTTATTTAAATGAATAAAATAACTTCCATAAATTTATTGCTACTAAATCTCCACATATGCCCTTTTACAAATCCAAAATATTTCTTATAGTATTGCACACAATATAACTTTTATGAGACTAATTACAGTTGAGGGCTACTATATTATATCAACAAATGATTTGCAAGAAGGGGATGAGACTAGTAGCCTATCTCCTATCACTTGGTTGCCTTTTGTTAAGCGTGAAAACCAACCGACGTGTATAATTTGTAATTTAATTATTAAAGCATTATTATGTTAAGAACAAACTAAATTAGATGCATCTTATTCTCAAGTGAATTGGAGAAACAAGATCCTACACTCCACTTCAATCTATAAAATGAAATGCCAGCATCATAAAGACTAAAACAGGCTAAATGTCCCAAACCCTAAATACTAAAGCCTACTTAACATTGATTTATGTTAATTACTTCTCAAAAAGCCTCTGAATTTTCACTTGTTCAAAGTTACAAAGCATTTGTCATTCATAGAAAAAAAAAAACAATTTGAAATATATTTCTTCAAGAAGAAGAGATGTAAATGCTTCACAAATGAGCCTCCTCAAATGTGTATTTATCTTTAAACAATTCAACTAATCTCAAGGCTTTTTATTTTTATATGCATATTATTTGCACATCTCAAAATATAGTTTCAAATTCAAAACATTGACAAACTTTCAAAACCCATATCAACCAGAAGAACCCATACCCACTAAACTAATCTCAAGGTTTGGTCAAGTTTAAAGGGAGTAATAATCCGTCAAAAATTTTACAACCAAACCCCAAATCTTTTCACCAAGATTAAGATTCAAAAAAAACAGGAATAGTATATGCAAACTGTTGTTATTTAAATAAATATAAGGGAATTCAATTCACATATATCATAATAAAGATAAGATACTCAAAAATAACTTTCCCCATGATGCTTTTAGTATAAAAAAGATTGCATGTCATTGACAAATATATAATTAGTGCATCTGCAAGAATCCATGATTAAGATTCAACAACAATGATGAACTGTCTCCAGGCATTAGGCAATGCATATACATATGCAAAATAGCAACAGAGCATATGCAAAACTTCCTTACAGAACAAATGAAATCTTATAAAAAGGATGAAACACAAGGCATGAGCTAGGCTCTTCACAAGCTCGCATTCCTCAGAGTTGCCACTGTCATCTTATTAGCAGCAAGGAAGCTAACGCTCGAGTACTGTAATTTGTGCTTTTTACAAAGCTCCTTTACAAGAGGAACTATTCTCCGAAGATGGCACCTCGGAAGGCGAGGAAACAAGTGGTGTTCCACCTGAAACTGTAATCCGCCATGAAACCAATCCATCCAAGGAGAGCAAGAAATATCAAGGGTCCCCATTGTCTGTTTCTCGAACCAATCATTCCCCTGTGGCTGACCAACATAAACACTGGAAGAGAAATGGCTGAGACAAAACTGAACATGCTGAAGACTTGTAATGGCAAAACTGGCAGCAACAAACATAGCTCTTTCTCCCCAGTTCGGCAGGAAAGATATAAGATATGAATACCAAATCCAGAACACGATTAATCCTAGAATCTCCTGCCATCGGTAAGGCACCTTCTTCTTTGACAGGAGGAGGATTATAGACTGGGCAAAAAGATTGAATCTTGCGAAGCACATCACAGGGTAGAAGGTTAAATGCTGGTAGCTGACCATAAACCTTGCAATGGAATCGAAGGTCATAGTTCTTTCATGAAAGTAGGAGGTGAGTGAGTTGAATAACTTAGAGGAGACGGCAAAGAAGGGAATGTGTTGTAAATCTGGATCAAAATCAAGACTGTTGCAGGCTACATGATGGGCATTGTGGGTTCTCTTCCACCATGCAATGCTTATTCCGGTAAGGCAATTTCCAGTAATGATTTGGGCCAATCGATTCAAAGCCGGGTTGAGCATGATGTTATAATGGCCGGAATCATGCCCTACCCATCCAGATTGGATCCAGAGAAAACCCATTATCACGCCTGCGGTGAGGTGTGCCAACGAGCTGGTGGAGGCGACGACCATGCATACAGAGGTGAAGAAGAGGGCGAGCATGAAGCAAAAAGAGAAGAATACACCATGCCCCTTTTCTTCGAAAAGACCGAGCTTTGAGAACTCGGTGACAAGGCGACGGTAATCCTTAGATACTTCGGAGGTTTCGTAATCGGAGAGGTAATAGCCGACGAAGAATCGGTCAAGGAGCTTCCATGCGGAGGCGGGATGGTGAGCTACGAAGGCATCGGTGACGTCCTGGCCGGAGAGATCGAAGAGCGGAATCTCGCCCCCTGGATGATCTCTGACCCAATTGGTTACATCGTATACCTTGCCCTGGATTGAAATCCACAGATCAGAGGGAGATTTGTGCTTTTTAAGCTCCTGAGAAGAAATGTACTTTCTTTGCTCCGTTTCCACGGCCATTCTTTCAGCCAAAGAAGCAGAAAAAGAAAACCGTGGATTTCCTTCTATCTGTCTTTCTCTCTAGGCGAGAGAAGAGAGGAACGAATTGTAAAGGAGAAAGAAAGGGCCTTCCTTTCGATCTAATATTGTGTAAATGACTGGTTTTTTTCCATCTTTTAGCCAACGCCAGGTGCATTACAGCGAAGCCCATTCAAACTTAAAATTCCTCGCGCTCTAAATATGGGAGGAGCAGTAGTAGACGCGGCGAACGGTGATTGTGCGATTAGATTACTGTTTGGAAGAGAGATTCGCGGGAGAGAGAGAGAGAGACTTCAAATTTCCAGATGAATTATA
>NW_018239996.1:0-814 GCF_001263595.1 Phalaenopsis equestris | reverse complement strand
TCTTCTGTTGCAACTGAACACCACCTAAGAGTGATATTCTTCATGATATGGTTGTTGCCAATGAATCTTCTCAATCGACTTCAAGTTTTTTAGAAAGAGTTTGGTATCCCCGGGAAATCGTCAAAATATATTTACCAACTTTTTCAACCAACTAAAACTATAGTCAACTGACTCACCATTATACTCTTGAGCATTATTGTAACTATCGAGGAGTTTAACTAACTCAAGTAGAACCCGTAGCTGTTGCAAACTAAGTGCTAATTAGACCTGTGGTGAGTGTAAATTGAGCTACGCATGGGCTTTAAATTATTTAATTCTAGTACCTCTTGTTGAAAACGTACAATTAAATTCCTCAATCCCTCATCTTGTTATTGCCACAATTTTAGAGACCTAGAAAACTTTCATGGCTCGTGGGCACTAGCAAATTGAGTGACAATTTGCTTCATAAACTTTACAAAAAAGAAAAAAGTAATTTCTTTGAGCAGAAAGTTGAGAGAACCACTTAAGCAATGACTTGTATTTTTGTGAAAAAAAAAACCACACTCAGGTGCATCATTGATTGTTAACAAAGAAATAATCGACTTTCTCAAAATAAATGCTTCAATACTCAGACAAATATGCCTAATCAACCCCTAGAATGAGAATTTTAATATAGGATATTTCGATAGATTATGAACTCGAGGGCCAGTACCTAAATTCAAAGGCAAGTTCACCATGATCGTATCCTACAGCCAAATAACAATTACTTGATCTATAGTGCTAGGCCGGCTTAAATTCAACCTAATCTAGATGCTATTGAATGCATAGCCTGCCC
>NW_018239995.1:0-1523 GCF_001263595.1 Phalaenopsis equestris | reverse complement strand
TTTTATTCCTACACGTGCATGAGAGTGTGGTCACGTACATCAAGTGGTAGACTTTGTAGGGTATCCTCATCATTTTCAGAAAATATGGCCGAAGAAGATAATCAATCACTTCATAATGAAAATAATGAGAATAACCGTGCTAGAACACTTAGAGACCACATGAATCCCACAAGAACAAGTGCACCATCATGCATAGTTTTTCCTCCTGATGCATCTCATTTTAATTTTAAACCAGGTATTATTCAACTTTTACCTTCTTTTCATGGTTTAGAATTGGAAAATCCATACTTGCATTTAAGGGAATTTGAGGAGGTGTGCAACACATATAATAACTTAAATTGTAGCATGAACACCATCAGATTAAAGCTTTTTCCTTTTTCATTAAAAGATAAAGCTAAAACATGGCTACAAAATTTAAGACCAGGATCCATTCGTGCTTGGGATGAAATGCAACAACAGTTTTTGAAGAAGTTTTTCCCATCTCATAGAACAAACTCTTTCAAGAGACAAATCACCACTTTCACTCAAAAACCAGGAGAAACATTTTACAAATGTTGGGATAGGTATCGAGACTTGCTTAGTACTTGCCCTCATCATGGTTTTGAAACATGGAGATTGGTTTCACATTTCTATGAAGGGTTAACACCTAAAGATAGGCAAATGGTTGAATTGATGTGCAATGGAACTTTTGAAGATAAAGACCCTGATGAAGCAATGGAGTACTTAGACTTGTTAGCTGAAAATGCTCAAAATTGGGACACCGCGGGTACTTATGAGGCACCGAGTAAAACTCAACCTCATACATCTAGTGGAGGTATGTACAACCTTAGGGAAGATCATGACCTTCAAGCCAAGTTTGCATCTTTAGCTAGAAAAGTCGAGGCACTAGAATTGAAAAAGAGTGGTCAATTAAAATCTGTTGAAAACATTGTGTGTCAAATCTGTGAAACAAATGAACACTCAACCAACGATTGTCCAACCTTGCCTTCTTTTAAGGAATGTCTCCATGAACAAGCCCATGCTTTAAACAGTTTCCAAAGGGCCAACCACAACCCATACTCCCAAACATACAACCCTGGTTGGAGAAATCATCCAAATTTCAGTTGGAAGAGTGAGAACAACAATGCACAAACTTCACAACCACCATTTCAAGCACACCACAATTTCCAAAATTCTCATGGATATGCACCTCCTTATGCTCCACCTCCTAGAAGAAATCTTGAGGAAACATTGCATGCATTCATTGAAAAGCAAGAGACAATCAATACTCAACTTGCTCAAAACATGACAGATTTTAAAGATACTCTTGCTAAATTAACATCTGCTCTTAGTTTCCAAGAGAAAGGTAAGTTTCCATCTCAACCACAACAAAATCCCAAGGGGCAATACAATGCAAATGCAAGTAGTTCCGGAAGCCAACACATGGATCAAGTCAAATCAGTCACTACTCTGCGCAGTGGTAAGGTTATTGAAAAACCCTCTCTTGAACCTTATGAGAAAGATGATGAGTCAATCTCTAAGGG
>NW_018239994.1:1729-2464 GCF_001263595.1 Phalaenopsis equestris | reverse complement strand
CGTAATAACAGAATCCCGGGTGTGATTTATTGCCGCAGTTAATTAGTAATATTACAAATTTTGGCGATAAAGGGTTATCATCTGAAATAATATAATTACAGTTCGCTAATAATGAGTTCATTTGACACGTGGTGTCCCATCATTGAATTATAGACTCAAATTATGTCTGGATTCTGAATCTAATATTTTCTTGACCTGCAACAAAAGCGCCCCTCACAGACCTGTAATTGAATCGAGCCAAGTAATTAAACTCACCTCGGTCGTATCATAAATTGGTTCATGTTCAGTTTTGAATGGAACTTAGCTTCACGTATATATTCATATTTGATTTACTTAAATTTTTTTTATATTTATGATTGATTTATATTTAGCTTATTTATATAAAGAAAATTTTACATGAATGACACCATTTTTATAGATAAATCATGCTTGATAAAGAGTATTAGACTTTTAAAAAGTTATAATAATGTTATTTCTTTATATGATAGAAAGGATTTGAGTTTTATGTGGTAAATATGGAAATTTAAATTTGAGATATGTAAATACAAAAGAATTGTGTGATGTGTATTTAAACGGTCCAATTAAGTACTTGATCTTTTATATTAATTAAGGAAGTTAAAATTCTAATGAGTACATATTTTTTAATAAAAAATTAAAAATTTAACTTTTATTTGATTTTTTATATAAGGCTAGCAAAATAAGCAAAAATTTAAAAAGATTATTTGATTTTTTTTT
>NW_018239994.1:0-814 GCF_001263595.1 Phalaenopsis equestris | reverse complement strand
TCCTCTAACTCTACACCCTTCAAAGATTATTTCTCTATTTATTTGCACTCAATCATATGAATTACATCCTCATTCATACAACCTCATGCGATTCTTTCCAATTGTTGACAGAGACAATACCAACCCGGTTCTTACATGTTCTCACAACAAATTTTAACATCTAGATGAGCCAGATCGAGAAGTGAATGAAGTGCATGGAATTAAATCATCATAACATCTTCCAACATTAAAGATTAATATTTTTCATAACTTCCATCCAACACTTTAATTACTTATCATTTTAAGGAGAAAAATAAAGAAAACTACTCAGAATCCATGGAGAAAATAATACCACACTTTAGTTTAAAAGTAGAAATCATTTTAAACTAACAAGAAGTTTCGATTAAAACCAAAAGTAGTTTAAAAACAAAGATAAAAACTTATCTCAAATCGTCCACCAAACTCTTGAAGTTTCTTTGAATCTCTTCTCTTTTACAACACTCTTGACTTTCGCAATAAAACTAAAAATAAAAAAGATAAAGTAAATTTGTGGTGCCTGAAAATCTCTCTAAATGTTCCTCTCAAAACTCCCCCTTTTTAGCACTTTTCAGGACTCTTCAAAAAGTCTCAACTTTTTTATTTTATAAATCTCCAAGAGGTGCATTGGTAACTCTTCAAAATGTGTCCCAATTCAATTTATTCTCCAAAGGATACCTCCTTTCACAAGTCTTTTAATCATAATTTTTCTAGTGGTCATAACCATTCTCTTTAGCCATTAGGTGCCTCAAATGTCTCTTTAGAATTTGGTAAAATGATTTAAACTGTCAAATAATCA
>NW_018239993.1:0-756 GCF_001263595.1 Phalaenopsis equestris | reverse complement strand
TTTTTATTTCTAGTGGTCATAACCACCCTCTTTAGTTTATAGGTGCCTCAAATGTCCCTTCAAAATTCAGCAAAATGAAGTTAATTGTCACATAATTGCCTCTAGCACTTGAGCATAAGGCCTCTGGCGCTTAGACGCGGACTTCTCTGTTTCACCGGCGCTTAAGTGTCGGATCTGACGCTTAGGAGCCAAAACACTTTTGCACCATTTTCTAATTTTTGCTCCAAATTTGATCCTTTTCACTCCTTTTAGCATTTTTCACCATTTTTACTTGTACCTAAAAGAAAAACACACAAATACCTTCCATTAAAGTTCAATATCTCAAAAAAAAGGTATAAAATTGTGTCTAGAAATACTATATAATTTAGCTGTATCACCTCCCTTCAGAAATAATTCAAAATTTCCTCTTAAATTCTTTACAAAAGTCAACTCTTTTGAACTCAAAAAGATATGTCTATTGATCCAAGAGACATATCCCTTCATAAAAAAACATTCCAAAGTGTCTAGATATATTGAATCACTCCATGGGGCATTTAGAACAAGTGGTCCCTTCAAAATTCAAGCAAAATTGGTCATGAACCCCCTAAATTCATAAAAAAGTCATCTCTGGCACCTCAGGCACTGGTTCTGGTGCTTCAGGTGCCAAGTTGCTTAAGACCGCGCTATTCTAAGTTTTGGGGCTTCAGGCGCCAAATCTAGCACTTTAGGCGCCAACTCTCTATAAAATGGCACTTCAGGCGCTTTTGGCGCTTCAGG
>NW_018239992.1:51643-52178 GCF_001263595.1 Phalaenopsis equestris | reverse complement strand
AATTTACCAATATTTAACGGATGAAACTGACAATTAGGAAATGAGAGGGGGTGGGTATGTTAGTTTTTCTGCGACACTTCTAAATCCCGTTTCAAAATATTAGCACTTTTCCATTTCTGTGAAACTGTTACCGACAATGAAGATCGGTAAAGTTTCTAAAGAAAGTGCTATTTTAAATTATTTCATCCAAAGGGGACTGCCGATCAATATTGGATTAATAATTGTGAAGTCGGTTTTGGGCCTGATCGTTCCTGGATAAACTTATGGGCTTGGACACCCCTCTACAATTTTCTCACATTGCAATCAGTTCCAAGTGTCCTATTAAAATTGAGAAAATGTACTGCTACCTTGGAAGCCTTTGGATCCAACTGAAAAATTCCTAGCTTTTGAAGATGAAAATCACATGGCTATTATAGTAGATCAATCATCTCAGAATTCACTACCAGTTCAACCCTTAATTCCTGACAAGTATCTGGTGATCTTGCGCATAATCAAGAAATTGGAGAAGGAGGTACAAAATGTCATGAATGCGATT
>NW_018239992.1:50491-51084 GCF_001263595.1 Phalaenopsis equestris | reverse complement strand
TGATGTTTTGTGTTGTGAAAGTTTATTTATGCTGAGTACATCATTTAGTCACTTAAAATTATGTCTATAATGATTGAAAAGATGTCGTTAAGGCTTGAAATTGATCGAAATGGCAAAAATATGGAATTTGAACCAAAATCAGTTGAGCTCGCCGACGGAGCCCTCGACACCGACGGCGCCCTCGACGCCGCCGACGGCGCCCTCGACGCTGCCGACGACAGATTTTTCCCGAGACTCAGTTTCAAAATTCCAATAAAGCGCGCCGATGGCACCATCGACCCCGTCGACAGCAAGCTCACGAAAAAACACCTTTAACCGCAATTTTGACCAGTCAACCGCCACTATTCATCATCCCCTTCCTCCTAAAAATGCCATTTTCGACCTAGGGCTTGAGAGATCTTGGATTGGGAAGCGATTTCAAGGCTTTTTGACACCGAATTTGATCATCTTTAGGAAAGAGATTCACTCCAAGATAAAAATATTTGATTTTCACCATGGATTTCTTCCACATTGAAGAGATCCAAAAAATTTGAGAATGTGAAGAAAATATTGGGAAGAAATTCATGGAATTTAGTTTTGAACTCTTAGAATCA
>NW_018239992.1:46992-50275 GCF_001263595.1 Phalaenopsis equestris | reverse complement strand
ACTGCCGCCCGCATCAACACCTTTTATGAAGTCCCAAACTCTTATAGCTGCCACTATGAATCCTTTAGTACGATGGAAGGCCCCCTGAATGATGTGATCAACTTTCTCACTGATGAGAAAGGAACATGGAAGATAAAGCAGCGAGAACGAGTAAATTTTTTTTGCTTCCATATTGAATGCCACCTCTAAAGCGTGGCACTATTTTATTTCTTATACTCTGTTACTGACTTATCATCATAGTGAGGTAACTAGAGATAAAGCTATTCTGAATTTCTGTATTCAGAATAATAGAACTATAAATGTGGGGAGAATTATTTTTAAGAATATATTGACTACGGCAAGGAGTGAGACAAGTGGAGGTCTAGGACATCCTTGCCTTATTTATGTAATTTGCAAACTTTATGGAGTGGAAACTGGAGATGAAAAATGGATTTATATTATGAAACCCATTAGTAAGGCCAATTTGAAAACTTTTGAATCCCATGAGAAATCATGAGAAATGGAGAACTGAAATGGAGAACTGGAAGGAGGAGTCAAGAGCCTTCTACTAGTAGAGATGTTCCCTCTACAAGTTATAATCTTCCACCTTCTAGTTCCTCTACCCTCATTAATTTGATGAATGAGTTGACCTTGCAGCGGAAGAGCATAGAATTAATAAATGAAAGGATTGGAGGGTTAGAACATCAACATGATTATGCTAGTGAGTACCTTCAAAGACATTCAAATTTTGAGGTAGCTTACTACGAAGCTCAGACCCGACACTACAGAGGTGAGCATGATGTTACTTTTTCTGTATCAGTATCAGCCCAATCCACCTGCTGATCAAGGAGATGAAGACATAGTGTGGGATTTTGTAAACAACATGAAGTGTAGATGTTAGCCCTCAGGGGAGGGGAACGTGGGAGCTCCAAAGTGAGAGCCAATATCCTCCCAGCCTAGTCACAGATTCAGTAAACAAGCGTAGGATTAGTCAATGTTCTTTATGCCTGGACCAAAGGTTACAGAATAGGTATGCTCCTATTTGACACAATATAATTTGAACTAATTCACTTTATCCATTCACTATAATTTCTTGACAAGGAGAAGGATGCTTTCTTATATATTGAATATCACATTTGAAACTTCATTAGTATAATTAGTTAGTTAATAGTTATTAAAATTACATATTTATTTCAATTTCCTATTTGTGATAGATAAGCAAATTGAACTTTGTTGTTTTGATTAAAGTATTGCTTTTCTAAAATCTGAGTTCATCGTTCTAATCTTACTCCCTGTGGGATCGATATCTAGGACTCCATTAGAGCCCTATATTACTTGAGCGATACATATACTTGCATTGATAAATGTGACTTTACAATTATTGAATATTTATTACGTCCATATTTATCGAATCTATAACTTTTATTAAGGTTTTGGTACGGTTGCTGAGGAATTAAATCTTTTGGCAGCAATATTAAATACTCATATTTTTAAGCATATATAAAGTCGCGGTCACTTAGCAATTTTTGAAAGGTCTTTAATATATCGCGTGTAGAATCCAACATGTCCTAAGAAACTCCTAATTTCCCGTACATTTGTTGGATAAGGTAAATTAACAATCACTTAAATTTTAGCAGGATCTACTTCCACACCATTATCTAATATTTGATGACCTAATACAATTCCTCCTGCTACCATAAATTGACATTTTTCCCAATTAAGGACTAAATTTGTTTCTTCACAGCTCTTAATTACTTTAGATAAATGTTCTAAACACGAGTCAAATGAAGTTCAAAAAACTAAAAAATCACCCATGAATAATTCAATCCCTTTTCAATTATATCTTAAAAAATTGCCATCATACATCGTTGAAATGTAGTAGGGGCATTACATAAACTAAAGGACATCCTTATAAAAGCAAAAGTACCATAAGGACTGGTAAAAATTATTTTCTCTTAATCCTGAGATGATATTTGTATTTGGTGATAACCAATATATCTATCCAGAAAATAAAAGTATTTTTGCCCAGCTAGTCTATCCAACATTTGACCTAGAAAGGGTAATGAAAAATGATCTTTCTAAAAACAAAAGGACATCCTTCTAAAAGAAAAAGTACCATAAGGACTGATAAAAGTTTTTTTCTCTTAATCCTCAGGAGATATTTGTATTTGGTGATAACCAATATATCTATCCAGAAAACAAAAGTATTTATGCCCAGCTAGTCTATCCAGCATTTGACCTAGAAAGGGTAATGAAAAATGATCTTTTATAGTGGCAATATTTAATTTTCTATAATCAATGCATATTCGACACTTTGTAACTTGTCTAGTAGGTATTAATTCATTATGCTCAATTACAGTTATAATTACTCCTCCTTTCTTAGGAATGTAGTGAATTGGACTAACCCATACAATATTTAAAATAGGGTAGATAGTTCCATCATCTAACCACTTTAAAATTTCTTTATTTACAAATTTTTTCATAATAATATTCAGTCCCCTTTAAGGATAATTAAATAAATTTTAAAAATATAAAATAAAAATTTAAAGTCCATATATACCTGTTTTAAGCTTGTAGCTAAATTTTGATTCCTTTAATATCAGCAATTGTCCATCAAAAGGCTTTCTTAAAATTTTTCAAAATTTTCATCAACCCTTCTTCTTCTTCCATCCATCGTTAATTTTGAGGAAATTATAACTGGTAAAGTAGAGGAATCTCCTAAAAAGACATATTTTAAATGTTCAGGAAGTAACTTCAACTCAAGTTCTGGAGGTTTTTCAATTGATGGACAAAATGATTTACCTTTGTCTATCGCGTCTAAAATTTCAAAATTTTCTTGAACATAGTTTGAATCTTTCTTAAACAGTTCTTCATATCGATCTAATTCCTCTTCTTGCTCGTGTTCCAAATCTTTTTCTTCATAAGTTATTTTGAAATGACATTCACTTAGATATCTTATAGCGTCCATCCTATAACATTCATCTTCTTTACCTTTTGCAGGATATTTCATTGATCTTGAAATACTGAAAGTAACAGTTTGATCATTTACGCGCATTGTTAATTCCCTTTCTGCACATCTATCATTGCTCTTCCTGTGGCTAGGAAAGGTCTCCCCAAAATGATAGGTGTCTCTTTATCTTCCTTTATATCTACACAATGAAATCAACAAGAAAGATAAAATGATCCACTTTCTCTAGGACATCTTCTATAACTCCTTTAGGGTTTAGGGTATGTTATCCTGCTAGCTGCAGAGTTACAGTAGTAGGGGTTATTTCTCCTAATCTCAATCTTTTGAATATTGATC
>NW_018239992.1:46608-46859 GCF_001263595.1 Phalaenopsis equestris | reverse complement strand
AAGCTTTTTCTGAATTATAGCATTGCACTCTTCACTAAGTGCAACAGTCTCATTATCTTCAAACTTCTTTTTCCTGTTGAGAATATCCTTCATAAACTTTACATAGCTTCGCATTTGTTCTAACACTTTAATAAATGGAGTATTAATTGTAAGCTTCTTAAATATTTCTAGAAATTTTGAAAATTGCTTATCCAAATTCTGCTGACGAAGTCTCTGAGGAAATGGAGGTGGTGGTTTTTCCAAATCAATTT
>NW_018239992.1:46036-46384 GCF_001263595.1 Phalaenopsis equestris | reverse complement strand
AAGTTGATTCTCAATATTTCTAATTGTAGCTCCTTGACTTTGAAATTGATTTCCCATTTGTAACACCACTTCTTCTATAGACAACATCTTCTCCTTAAATTGTGTATTACTGTTGAAACCTGGAGGATAAGTAGATCTATAATTGTTATTCCCTTGAATGTTCTAGTTTTCCAATGGGTTTACTTGGTTGTTCCCCCATTGCTGATTATTACCACCCAAATTGTTGTTCCTGTTAAAGTTGGGATGGTTTTTCTAACATGGGTTATAATAATTTGAGTATGAGTTATTCTGCTTATTATTTATGGCATTCAAAGTTTCTAATGATGCTTGAGAATCTACCATTTGGCA
>NW_018239992.1:42479-46026 GCF_001263595.1 Phalaenopsis equestris | reverse complement strand
TAATGATGCTTGAGAATCTACCATTTAGCCTAATGAATTCTCTTCAATCATGGAAATTGGTTGAGAAAAATTCATTCCAAATTGGTCTAACTTCAGCAACTTGACAGCAACTTGATTTGCTAACGTAGTAAATGCATTAGTTTCATGAATATTGGCTACTTTCTTAGGATTCACCCTCTCAGAAGGCCATTAAAAATTATTGCTATCCATTTCTTCAATTAAAATATAGGTGTCATGAAATGATTTTGACATCAATGAACCACCAGCAGCGACATCGATAATTAATCTAAGAGATCCAACTAATCTATTATAAAAAAGTTTGAATTATTAACCAATCTAGTATAGCATGGTGTGGACACTTTCTTAAGAGTTCTTTAAATCTTTTCCATGCTTCATAAATAAATTCCCCTTCAAATTGATTAAAAGATGTAATATCATTTCTAAGCTTTGCAGTTTTTGATGGTGGAAAGAAATAAATTTTTCTGCTAAATCACCCCAAGTTCTGATAGATCCAGGTGCTAACGAATTCAACCACAAACCGCATCTTAGCTCCATCGCTCAGTGAGAAAGGAAATAACCTAAGTCTTATGGCATCAGCTGTTACACCATCGTATTTAAATGTAGCGCACAATTCTAGAAAATTGGGAAGATGTAAATTATCTTCAATTGGTGAACCCCCAAACTGATTATTTGATACCATTTGGATAATATCAGGTTTAAGCTCAAATGAATTAGCCACTATAGTAGCTTTTTAAATACTACAATGAAGTTAGCATAATCTCTTAAAGGTCGAAACTCTTGATGAATTTCAGCATTTTGATCATTTTGGTTTGCCATTTCTATAATTTTTTTAGATTTTTTGCCATTTCTATAATTTTTTATTTCTATAATTTTTTTAGATTTTTCAAGGTTTTCAATTTTTTTGGTTTTTCTGATTTTTCAAACATTTCTCTCTAATTCAGACTAGTAGGGCACTAGTCCTTAAGAACCTGAACTACACATACACTAACATAAAATAAAATAAAACTAACCATACACAAAATAAAATACAATAACTTAAAGTTTAAATAAGACTTTCTAAAAATAGAAATTTGCTTTTAAATCAATAGATTCTTTACAATTTTCACTTCACTTCCCTGCAACGGCGCCAAAAACTTGATCCCGAAACTGCTTATATACAACAGTATAACAATAATTCTGATTATATTTTTCACTTATACTTCCTTATTGATCCTGAAGAAAAATAAGAATTTAACTTTTAATTTATATATATTGGGATACTACACAAGTATACATATCGTTATCAAGTAATATAGGACTTTTTGATTTAGACCTGAATATCGAACCCACAGGGAAGCTATGCAATATGCACCTTTTGGAAAACTTTCTATTTTTAAAAAGATCATTATTTAGACTAAAGACGTTTTCAAAATAAAGAAAGTTTAAATATTTTTGGTAATTTTAATATTTTGACAAAAAAATACAAACATAAAAAGATAACTTGAGTTTTTATAGAAGAAAAACACTAAATATGAAAATATCTTTCTCATTATCATGAATCAGTAATAAGTATAAGAATTCTGTTTAATTGTGTTGTGTCAAATATGAGCAATTATATTCTTTACCCTTACTAGAGATCCTATAAAGAACATTGGTTAATTTAAAGTTTGAATAGTTCTGAAGACAGGCTAGGTAGGGAAGATACCAGCTCTCACTCTAGAGTTTACTCAATTCCCTCCAACTGGGGGCTAACATCTCGTATCAGAACCTAAAAAAATAAAACAAGTTGGGGCTTTAACCTGTCACATTAAAGTCCTCTAACTCTACACCCTTGAAACTTTATTTCCCTATTTATTTGCACTAAATCACATGAATTACATTCTCATTCATACAACCTCATGTGATTCTTTCCAATTGTTGATCGAAACAATACCATCCCAGTTGTTATATGTCCTCACAATAATTTTTAACATCTAGATGGGTCATATCAAGAAGTAAATGAAGTACACAAAATTAAATCATCACAACTTCTTCCAACATTAAGGATTAATACTCTTCACAACGTCCATCCAACACTTTACTTATCATTTTAAGAAGAAAAATAAAGAAAACTACTGAGAATCCATGAAGAATATAAAACCACACTTTAGTTTAAAAGTATAAATCAATGTCAAACCAACAACAACTCAATTAAAGCTAAAGTAGTCTAAAATTAAAGATAAAAAATTATCTCAAATCCTCCACCAAACTCTTAAAGTTCTTTTGAATCTCTTCTCTTTTAAAACACTCTCAATATAAAACTAGAAATAAAAAAGAGAAATATGTGGTGCCTGAAAATCTCTCTAACTAACTCTCTAATTTTTGAACTTTCAAAACTTTTCCAGTACTTTCAGGACCTCTTTCAAAGTCCCAATCTTCTTTCTTTTATAATTTTCCAAAAGGTTCCTTGGTATCTTCTCAAAATGTGTCTTGATTCGATATATTTCCCCAAGAGATGCATCCTTTCACAATAATTTTTGTCCATGGTGGTTGTAACCACCTATTAAGCCAATATGTGCCTCAAAAACCTCTTCAAAATTCTCAAAAATTGAATTTACTCGTCCAATAACTGCCACTAGGTGCCAAAACACTTTTGCACATTTTTCACCTATTTGCTCCAAATTTGATCCTTTTTCACTCCTTTAAGCATTTTTCATCTTTTTACCTGTACCTGAAAGAAAAACACAAAAATACCTTCCATTAAAGCGTAATATCTCAAAAATAAGTATAAAAAATGTTTCTAAAAATACTATATATTTTAGGCATATCACCCCTCGATTATATGCTAGAAGTTAAAATATTTGATGTTTGGGGATTAGATTTCATGGGACCATTTATACCATCTTTTAGAAATTTATATATTCTGTTAGCAGTGGACTATATATCCAAATGGATAACAACTATTGCTTTACCTTGATGTGATGCTCAAAGTGTTGAAAATTCTTTGAAAATGAACATATTTTGTAGATTGGGATGCCGATAGTTATCATTATTGATGGGGGAAGTCATTTCAGACACGCCATAATGGAGAAGTTATTAAAGAAATATCATATAAATCATAGGATTGCTACTACTTATCCTACTCAGACAAGTTGCTTGGCTGAATTATCCAATTGAGAAATTAAAAGAATTATGGAAAAATCTGTGAATGCAATAAAAATGGATTGGTCAGTCAAACTTGACTATGCTTTGTGGGCTTATAGGACTGTATACATAACTTCTATATGAATATTCCCATATAAGCTAATATTTGGGAAAGCTTGTCACTTACTAGTTAAACGTCAGCATAAAGTATATTGGGCGATTAAAGAGTTTAATTATAATTTGAAAGATGCTCGTGAGAAAAGGTTATTGCAATTAAATGAGCTTGAAGAGATACATAATGAATCTTATGAGAGTGTCAAGATTTATAAAGAAAAGATGAATATGTGGCATGATCAAATGATTCTTACTAAAAATTTTCAGCTAGGACAATAAGTTTTGCTATATAATGCAAGGTTAAGATTAT
>NW_018239992.1:37200-42409 GCF_001263595.1 Phalaenopsis equestris | reverse complement strand
TTGTTGTGATAAAAGTTTAGCCTTATGGAGCTGTGAGTATTAAAGATCCTAAGTCTGAGAAAATATTTAAAGTTAATGGACATAGACTGAAACCTTATTTTATAGGGGATCAACATAAACTTAATTATGGAATGATATTGGGTCAATTAGAATAAGCACTAGTTACGTTGGGCTGACGACGTAAAATCAAGTGCTTTGTGGGAGGCAACTCTTAGTTATCAGTGTTTTTTTATTTTGATTGTTGTTTTGTGTGTGATTAAGAAAATTGGGGTAGTATTTTTTTTTGAAACTATAATGTGTTAGTAAAGATTTTAAGACTTTATTTAGTGACCAAGACATGTTAGAATAAGAATTTGGATGTTAAGTTGACTTGTGTAAAAACGTGCACTGATGCTTAAGCGCCAGATCCAGCGCTTAAGTGCGACAGTTTAAACACATGTGAAAAATTAATATTCTAGAAGGTTTAACTGCCAATTAGTTTGTAAAAACATGCCAAGGCAGTTTCTAAATGTTTCTAGGAGTTATTGGAAAGATTTAGGCCTATAAATAGAAGGTTCATTAGTCTAAGAGAAAGTGAAATTTAGAGAAAATGTCTTCATGGGAGAAGGATTTGAAGAAAAAGGAAGAAACCATGAGGAAAAGGTTCATTAGTCAAAGTGCACGAGATATGTATAACAGTTTCTTAGCCATTAGTATTGAAGGGATATCAGAGAAGATTAACAAAATGGAAAATACTATGGCTTTATTGGAGAACAAAGCACTTGAGTTGCATGCACATCTAGAGCATATTGGATGGAAATTGAAGATGCAATTTAGGCACACAAGTTATATAGAGGAAGGTGGTAAGGCAATGTTCAAAAAGCAGAAGTGGATTAAAGAAGATAGTATACTTGTCACCACCGTTCATTTTATCAACTCTATATTCCTGGAGAGACTAATGAAAGATAGAAATTTGTTCCTTCGAATGAAGAATGGAATTAAGTTTAGTGTTAGAATTTGTGTGTTAGAAGTTGTTGTTTTCAAGTGGTTTAGTGTTTAAGTCTTGTTTTTAGTATTTATGACTTCTTTATGTGTAATGATTGTTGTGTTTTTGTATTAGGAAAATTTTCTCTTCTAAGTCTATTTGGAGTGAGAATTAAGTGTTTAAAAGTATTTGTACTTGTTTGTGAATTAATATAAGTTTATTTGTGTGAAAATTTATGTTATTTTTAGCCTTGAATTGAAATAGTTATTATAGATAGTTTTGAGAGAGAGGGGAGTTATAGGAAGTTGAAAATAAACATTTAAGTGCTATGAGACCATTTAGGGGGGATTTACTTAGGTAAATAGTGCATTTTACTTTAATTTGAAAATTTTGAAAATTATGCACTGCATTTAAGCACAAGCCAACCCGAGAGGCAGGGGCCTAAGCACCACTTACCTGCGCTTAAGCGTCGGTTCACGAGAACCAGTTCACGAAAGGTTAAAATTGAAATTTTGGCCAAAAAATCAGCATTTTTACACCTCCCGTCACCTTCAACCTCTCAAAATTGCAATGTTGGAAGGCTAGGGCACATATAAAGTGACTTTTACCATTTGCAATCAAATAAGTAACTATAAAAATGAAGTATAATTTCTCCCAACACATGAAAGAAATTAGTATACAATTCATACCCAAATATAGACTGCAAACCCTAAACCCTAAAATATGGGAAGTGTAGTTTATATTATGAAAGTTTAGTTTAGTAATTTAGACTTGATTTTTGAAGTTATGATTTTTGAAGTTATAGTTTAGTAATTTAGACCTGATTTTTGAAGTTATATTTGGAATTTATAAAAAATGTAGAATGACACCAAGAATGAAGAGGAGTAAAGGAAAGAGCCCTTTCGATTCGAGTAAATTTGTTAGTTCGAAGGCTCATGATCGGTACAGTGATGCATTGCAATCACAAAAACTTATTTAGGAATGGTGTTTTAGGAATCCAGGTGGAGACGTAGAGGATTTGAATGTTCACTGATAGTGGGAACGATTCTGCTATTTGTCTACTATGGCAGTTATTTCTGTTGTTAGGGAGTTCTATGCAAGTTCTATGCAAAGGGAGTTCTATGCAAATCTCCCTGAGGCTGAAGACAATAGAGTCATGGTTTGAGGAAAGTTGGTACCTTTTTCACCGGAGGTAATCAACTTGTTTTATCATATTCCACCTGATATGCTATATTTTTATGTAAATTATAGTCCGACTAAAGCGGAGTTAGCCGAGATTATTTCTTACTTGACTGTTGGAAGAGGACTTTGGAAGATCCCTAATAAAAGGAGAGTCAACTTCCCAACTTCAAAGTTATGTTCACTTTCAAAAGCCTGTCACTATTTTATTTCTTTTTGTCTGCTACCAACAAATCATCTTAGTGAAGTGACCAGAGAGAGCGACGTTAAATTATTATGTCCAAAAAGGAAAGCTCATCAACATAGGAGCTTTGATTTGTCAGACTATCATCAGTTGTGCCACTACTGTTACTGCTGCAGGTCTGGGATTTGCTTCCTTGATCTTTTCTTTGGGTGAGCAGGCTGGAGTTAAAGATGATAGCTGAGAGGAAGTGATGTTACCTCTAAAGCTCATAACTAAGGCGAATGTGAAGACTTATTCTAAGCATTCTATTTTTGGATGGAGAGGAGGATTTTATAGAAGTTATGGAATGGAGATGTCTGCTGCTTCTACCTCTGCTGGTTCTTCATCTAAACCATCTACCACACGTGCTTCTACATCTAGAGGTGAGTCTACTGAGACCCAAGGTCAACTATTGCAGAGGATGATGGATAATATTAATTTTACCATTGATAGGGTACAAAATTTAGGCATTTTGCAGAGCATACTGATAGATATAATAGGAGAAAAAGTGATTATGAAGAAAAATTTCTCATCTTTGGAGAGCCTCATTAGGGGTAACCAGGGAGTAAAATTTCCTCCATATCCTAGATACCCTAATTATAAGCCTGTAAAAGTTTGGGATAACTGTAATTCAGAAGATGAGGAGTAGAATTGAGAGATTTTTATGTTTATAATATGTGTTAGACTATGTTCTTTAAACTTGAGATTTGTGATGTGTTGTTTATTTCTATGTTGGGGACTATGTGGTGTGGTATTGCTACATTTGCATCTTTGTGATGATATGTACTATGTATTGTGTTTTAGACTTTTGTATTTTATTATTATTGTGATGTTTGTGTTAGTTAGTAGTTTGTTTTAAAATTTTAGGGTAGTAACTGTTGTGAGTTTTGTGATTTAGTTAGTTTATAACGTAGCTTAATTCTATGTCTTTTGAAAAGATGAAAATCTTGCTAACTTAGGTCTTAAACATTAAATTTCAGAAACTGCTATCCTGTATTTTTCTTTTATCGTGTTTGTGAGTTTGTTTTTATGTTGAGATTGTGAAGTCAAGTTAGTGTGTTAGTTTGCTTTTATGGTTATACCCTCTATTTAGAAGTCTATTGAATCTCTACGTGTTGAATTGAAATGAAAATAGTAGAAAATTTGATCAAAATTAATTTTACTCCTGTTTTTTGTTTTATACTTGTATCATTATGGTATAAAAATTCATGTTAGCAGTTATTTTAATTTTCATCCCTGCTTATATATATTTGATGCTAAACTATTTAATCTGTTAAAAATTTAAGCTTGAGGCATGAAAAATATTTTCAAAACTTTAATTTTATTTGTTCTCAAATGAACTACAAGTGAATTTGATTTGAAAAGAAAAATTGATCATGTATATGAAATTATATTAGGGAAGTAAGAATTTGATTTTAGAAATGAGTAAGAGAATTTTGTTGAAATTTTGAGTAATGAAGAAAAACTTTAAGTTAAAAGATATTAGTGTAGAAAATGATTAATATAAGTAACTATTTTTAGTAAGAAACATTGTATTTTTTTGAAATTTTAGAAATCTAGACTTTTATTTTTAATACTTAAATTTTTTTTATTAAAGATAATTTTCAAAGCTATTATTATATTTATAAGTAAAATTTTTGTATCAAGGCTTTGCTTTAGGAAAGGAAAAGTAGAATTCAAAATTATTAAAGGCCTATCAAAATATAGTAATCCTTGCCTAAAAAAAAGAAAAAAGAAAAGAAAAAGAAAAAGAAAAGAAAAAGAAAAAAAAAGAAGAAGAAAAAGTGAGGGAGGAGAAGCTTGAGGATTAGTGCATAATAAAAAATTGGTTCTACATTTGATCTTTTTAAAGTATAAGACTTGAGAAAATCTTAAGCTTACAAATATAATATAGTAAGTAAAATTATTCTAAATAAAAATTTTTAAGTGAAGATAATAAAAGAACTAAATTCTAAATTTGGAAGACTTACAATATTTCTAACTTAGATAGGAACTTATATTTTCATCTTACTTAACAATAAAAATTTCTAAACGTTAACTTGGTCTCATTTACTGAATATTTTTTCTAAATTGGACTACTATATTTCTAAATCTAAATTTTATTAACTCCTAAAGAAATTTAAATACATATCATACATATTTAGTTTTTAAAGATTGAAGTGTCACTTGAGAATAGGTAATATTTTAAGTTTGCCAACCAAAAACTAGCATGTTTGTATGTTTTTTGACACATTTTTATAACTTTTTTTGAGATATTGCACTTTAATGGAAGATATTTTTGTGTTTTTCTTTTAGGTACAGGTAAAAAGTTGAAAATGCTTATAAGAGTGAAAAATGATCAAATTTGGAGCAAATAGGTGAAAAATGTGCAAAAGTGTTTTGGCGCCTAAGCACCAGATCCGCCGCTTAAGCGCCAGGTAAACAGAGAAGGCTGCGCCTAAGCGTCAGTGGCCCCGCGCTTAAGTGCCAGTGACAGTTATTAGGCGAGTAAATTCAGTTTTTAGGAATTTTGAAGAGGGTTTTGAGGCACCTATTGGCTTAATAGGTGATTGCAACCACCATGGACGAAAATTATTGCAAAAGGATGCATCTCTTGGGGAAATACATCGAATCAAGACACATTTTTAAAAAAATACCAATGCACCTTTTGGAGAATTATAAAAGAAGGAAGATTGAGACTTTGAAAGGGGTCCTGAAAGTACTACAAAAGTTTTGAAAGTTCTAAAATTGGGGAGTTAGTTGGAGAAATTTTCAGGCACCACATATTTATCCTTTTTATTTTAGTTTTATATTGAGAGTGTTGTAAAAGAGAAGAGATTCAAAGGAACTTCAAGAGTTTGGTG
>NW_018239992.1:17529-37056 GCF_001263595.1 Phalaenopsis equestris | reverse complement strand
TGAGTAGTTTTCTTTATCTTCCTTCTTAAAATGATAAGTAATTAAGTGTTGGATGGAAGTTGTGGAGAGTATTGATCTTTAATTTTGGAAGAAGTTGTGATGATTTAAATTCATGTACTTCATTTACTTCTTGATTTGGTCAATCCATTTGTTAAAATTTATTGTAAGAACATGAGAACTGAGCTGGTATTGTATGAGTCAACAATTGGAAAGAATCACATGAGGTTGTATGAATGAGAATGTAGTTCATATGATTGAGTACAAATAAATAGGGAAATATTCATTGAAGGGTGTAGAGTTAGAGGACTTTAAAGTGCCAGGTTAAAGCCCCCAACTTGGTTTATTATTTTAGGCACTGATACTAGATGTTAGCTCACAGGTGGAGGGAATCGAGGGAACTCTAGAGTGAGAGCTAGTATCTTCTCTGCCTAGCCGGTCTTCAGAACTATTCAAACTTTAAATTAGCTAATGTTCTTTATAGTATCTCTAGTAAGGGTAAAGAATATTATTGCTCTTATTTGACACAACACACTATGCATACACCCACAACAAAATTCTTATACTTATTACTGATTTATACTTATTACTGACTTATACTTATTACTGATTCATGATAAGGAGAATAATATTTTCATATTTAGTGCTTTTCTTCTACAAAACTCAAATTATCTTTTTAAGTTTGTATTGTTTTTGTCAAAATATTAAAATTACCAAAAGTGTCTAAACTTTCTTTACTATGAAAACGTCTTTAGTTTAAATAACTATCTTTTTAAAAATAAAAAGTTTTCCAAAAAGTGCATATTGCATATATTCTTTGTGGGTTCAATACTTAGGTCACAATAAAAAGTCCTATATTATTTGATAATGATACGTATACTTGCGTAGTATAAATTAAAGGTTAAATTCTTATTTTTTTTCAGGATCAAGTTTTCGGTTTTGTTGCAAAATAAGGAAATATAAGTCAAAAATATAATCAGAATTATTGTTATACAATTGCATATAAGCAGTTTCGGGATCAATGACCCCGCCAAAAATAAGGCCAAAAGGAATATCCAACTCCAGGTTGAAAAAATACTGGGAGAAAAACAAACAAGCTAAGAGTAAATATTTTTATATCTCTAAAAATTATTATTATGTGCAACATAACTTTTCTCTAACATGAACCAATGCTTACAGGAATAGATCAAGAAGCATCCACAAGCCAAGAACCACAATTTCAATGCGAGGCAAATACATTTGCAATATTAGACTCTCTCAGTCAGGTATAAATATGAAATTCAATACTATTAGTCTGTTTTTGAATTATAATATTTTTCTTTTATTGTTCATTTATATATACTACAAGAACACGTCACACTGGGAGCAACGTACAACAAACTGTTGGTGCATTCCATTAATAAGATCTAAGTCAACTGAGCCATACACCATTCGACACATGCTTTGCAAGAAGGAGAATGTGGGTGCAAATTTGAGTAGTATGACAACATGGTCCACTAAAAGGTAAATAGAGTATTCTTGGTATTGAACCTGTTTGTCTCATAAACATGTCATGAGGCAGCTATTAATAGACATTGGAAAAAATTGTAGATATTGTGAAAGAGATACTTAAGAAGGTTAAAGGCAACCCAAGTGACTTAGACCATTACTCTTGCACTCTTGAACTAACTGATGCGTGGAAACTTGGGATTAAATTAATAATAAATATGTAATGTAACTCAAATAATAATTTAACTTTAATTAAAATAATTTATCTATAAAACCTTTTTTAAACTCCCACTTCCCTTCTATATATAACACAAGTATACATATCATTCAAGTAATATAGGGCTCTAATGGAGTCCTAGATTATCAATCCCACAGACAAGCTGGAAATATATATAAGCTTGCTATTAATATTTTATTCTTAAATTAAAATAAAAATAAAAACAAAGTAAAGTATGAAGTTTGAATTTAAACTAATCAAGTGAAATGCTACTAAATATGCAGATGTACGACTATAACAGTTAAGTTAAACTAGATGCTAAACTTTTAAAAGTAAAATTGCTGAAATAAAACAAAGGTTCTTTATGAAAAAAGGTTCAAGTATGAGAAAACACCCTTCCCCTTTATAATGAAAATATGACTTGTGAAGAAATTGAAATTATTTGAAAAATATATTCAAAAATTATTTTGTGCTAAATAAGAGCAATCCTATTCTATACCCTCCTCCGAGCGCTATAAAGAACATTGACTAATCCAGAGTTTGGTCCCTAATTCCGTGATTAAGCTAGAACGATACCGACTATCACTCCAAAGCTCTCACTACTCCCTCATCTAAGGGCTAACATGCTCGCATTAGTTTCCAATCAACCAAACCGAATTGGGGATTTTAATATGTTATCTTAAAATCTTCCAATTCTACATCCAACGAAGTATATTTCCTTATTTATTTGCACCCAATCTCATGGATGACATACTCTCTCATGAAATCAAATGTTATTCTCCCTTTGCTGTAGAAATCATATCCCATTTTTAGAACATATTTTTCTCAACACATTTTAACAATTAAATTGGCTAGATCGAAAAGTAAATGAAGACCGGAGTTCAAATAATCACTAATTATCGATATTTAAAACCGTAGAAAGCAAAATCAATTCTTCACAAAACTATTTCTTCAAAGTAGGAAGAAGGATAAAAAGGACTATTCAGAATTCATGAGAAGGATACAATAAAATACAGACTTCATATATAAAAATAAGTTTACAAACAAAAGAAATGAAAATTACAACTTATCTAACAATCCTTCCCAAGAAAATTCCTAAAAGTCCTCTCCAAGCCTTTCTCTCTCTACACAAGCCTTTCTCTCTCCTCTACAAGCACTCTCAATTCTGTCTTAGAAGTGTAATGAAGAAGAAATCTCTCACATTCCCTCACCTCTTACAACTAGAGGACAATCTCAAATCCCTTGATTTTCTCTCTCTATCTCTCCTTCTTGGTTCTCACAACACATTTCTTTTTCGCCCCCCTTTTAAAAGTTATTCTTCAACTCTATTTTATTTTGGGCTGCCTCCTATGAAAAGAGTTACAATTTCCCTCCAAAATTTAAAATTCAAGTCTTTGATATCAAAAGATGTGCCTCTTTGATCCAAGAGTCAAATCCCTTCAAATTAGAACCTTCTAAAGTTTCTACATGCAGTGAATCACTCCATGGGGGTGTTTAGAATAAGTGTCCCTTTGAAAATTCATGCAAAATTCGTCTCGAACTGCCTTAATTTAAAAAAGTTGCACCTGGCACATCTTGCACCGATCTGGCGCATCATGCCCCAACGCTCTGGATTTTGGCGCATCATGCTCTAAACACTTGGCGCATCATGCGCCAAACCCTAAAATTGTTATTTTTGCTCTAAATTTTGCTCCTTTTGCCATTTTTCCTCCAAATGCCTAAAAATGGTATACCTATAACAAAATTACAAAAATACATTATTTTAAAGTGCAATATTACCAAAAATAGGCATAAAAAGGGTACTTAAAACAGTACATTATTTTTGTGCATCAAAATTTCCCAAACTTGAATGTTACTTGTCCTCAAGTGAAACTTCAATTACATAAGAGCATATGAATTTAGGATATAGATTAACTCATCACTTCTATACTTTAGTTCAATAAATAGAATAACAAAAATTAAAAAAAAAGTTTTAATAACCTAAGTTCAAACTTCGAGTCCAAAAATATCTAGTAATCAAACTTAAGATTTCTGAATCTCTATTCATTTCAAGAAGAATTACAATTTATCATGCTGAGAACATTTAGAACATTCATTTATAAAAGAACTTCATGAAAACTTTAATAGGAATGTTACTAATACTTCAATACAAGTTAGAAAGTGTAATAAAGCTCATTCCTTAAGTTGATTCAAGTGAAGCCAATTTTTGATTAGGCATCTTCTCATGCTTCTCCTCACCCTCTTTTTCTTTTCATTTTCTTTTAGGATCTTTTAATCTCCTTTTTTTTTCTTTTTCCTTTTTTGGGTGAGGATCACTATATCTAGATAGCCTTTAATAGCTTTGAATTCACTATCCTCTTCTTAAAGTTAAAACTCAACACCTCTCCTTACTTAATAAAGTCATACTAGTTTATGATTTTTCTTAAGGCCTCATTCCTTTCTTCTTACATGAAACTCTAAAATTCTTAACACTTCAACAATACAATTTTCCTTTACCTAAAATAGAAAAACATAGTCTTATCCTATCATACCAAATATCTTTAACTTTAGAATTGACCTTTATTATTAAAAACTTTTTACTTAAATTTACTATAATATTTATTAACATAAGTATAGTCATTAAAGTTAAATCTTAATATCCCAAGTCATGTTAAATTAATTTTTTTTTTAAATATAGTTACTTAAGGACAAATAAAATTTATTTTTCTCAAACTCAAATTTTTAAATGATTTTAAAAATATTTTTGTACAAATTTTAGTTGGTGAAAGAAAGCAGTAAATGCATGAAGATAAAAACTAACCTGTAGAGGTTTTTTGAACATGAAATTTGTTCTGTATACTGCAGGTACTAACTATAAAACTACATATAGGCTTTTAAGCATTAAATAAAACATAATATATTCTAAAGAATTTGCTAGGAATTAAAACAGAAATGAAGATAAAAACTAACCTGTAGAGGTTTTTTGAACATGAAATTTGTTCTGTATACTGTAGGTACTAACTATAAAACTACATATAGGTTTTTAAGCATTAAATAAAACATAATATATTCTAAAGAATTTGCTGGGAATTAAAACAGAAATACTAAAATTGAAAAACAAAAACTGAAAAAATGCTACACATTCAACATGCTCAAACTAAAAGTACTAAAACTAAAAATGAAAAGTAAAAAGTCTATTATTACTATTACAAATTACAGGTCCACAACACAACATAAAAATCTTAAATCCAACAAGTCTCAAATAAAAGTGCAACACGGTACAAAAAAATATACAAACAAGACATAATATCAAATCAAACTCAAACAAAACTATTAATTCTCATCTCCTTCCTCACCACCATCATCATCATCATCTTCTTCTTCTCTTGCCTCTTCATCTTCATCACTAATGGGAGCATATGGAACAAATATGGGGCAGCTGGGGCAAACAGAAAAGTTCACATTAGGTTCACCCATGAAGTGTCTAACCATAGCATTTTGAAAATCTATATCATGTTGAACTCTCCTCTGCTGATATTCATCATTACATGCATTCCTTGCTTCTATCTCTCCCAAGTGAGTATGTATATTAATTATATCATATTGTTGAATCATGAGCTGGTCCATAATACCTTCCAATGATGCAGAACTAGAAGTAGATGCCTCTACAACAGATGTAGAGGGCCTATCGCTTCTTCCACTTCTAGATTCAACAAACGATTCTACTCTTTAAATCATGTGCCTCCCAATCGGATTCTGAGGCTGTAATCTCTCTTAATTTCTATACGATTCAACTCCTGATTGTTCACATAGAGTGAAAATTAGGGCAGGAAATCCCAAGCCTCCAGTAATAACACTACCAGCAATACTCCAAGCGTGATGAACTATAGGCGCACCAACTTCTATTTCCTTCATGCTTTGAATGCAATAGTTCAACACAACTCAATCCCTTGTAACATCAACAAGTTGATTTGTAGGTAAAAGTCTAGCAAATATCGTTTTCTGCACTTTAATTACTTTGGATTGAATCGTCAACATGGAAGCGGAGAAGTTAACCATTTTGCTATTCTTTATCTTCCACTCCCTTCTTCCATCAGTCAGAAAGACAATATCTTTATCCAGTGATGAATTAGTGATAATAAAAGTGACATATTCATCATGGAACAAATTTCTCAGCCCATATAAGGCATTAATCCTTTCAGAGGTAAATTCAACTTGCGTACCTCTTACCAAAAATGATCTTCCACAGTGAAACTTATGTTGGTGTAGAACTCCCGAACCATCAGGACGATCGCTACAGCAGTGAAGTAGCAAAATCGCTCTCAAATTCTAGCGAGAATCAACCTTTCAACCTTGCTTCCCGGGTTCGCAAATACCCTTTCCCGGATCAATCTCCGGGTCTCAATTTGTGTATTGTAATAGTGTTGGGCCTTGAAATTAACAAAATTTTGAGCATCATGTTCACCCAACGTTCTTCCTCTTTTTGTGAGGGGAGCCATCAGAGATTCTACAAAAATCCAAATAAATTACTGAATTTTAAATCTAACTCCCTAAGCAAGATTATTTGGTAAGAATATTTTCACCATGAGTTTTCTTCAAGCATTTTCATCAAAAATCCCATTTTTTGGATCTCCCAAAATCCGTGGTGAAAAAAAAAAAAATTATGTTAATGTGAAGCTCATACCAAGAGAAGATGAACTCTATGATTTTTGGCCTCCAAATCCTTCTCCTTAGCCCGCTATGTGATGCCCTAAACTAAAGGTTGGAGGTGGAAGATGACCAAGTGGCAAAAATGGAGGGTTTTCATGTGATTTTGCGGTTTCTTAGCCAATATGGCATGTTCGGACCTTTGACGCATCATGCGCCAAGGCTCTGTAAGTTGGCACATCATGCGCCAGAGTGTATTTTTGCCAAATCTTGGTTTTTGTGAAATCTGCTCCATACCGTTTTACGTCAACCTCTATTTGACTCAAATAAACATTTTTAAGCATAGTTAAACATAAAACTAACACCAAATTTCACAAATAACACAAAAATTATATTTATATACAAAATCCGCGTTATTATAAACTAACATTTCTCAAGCCAACACATAACAAATTCATTGTTATAAAGCAAACCAACGTCCTAACACTGAAATCTAAACATCAAACTTCAAAGCAATAAACATAGATAGTGCAACAATAGAAAGTAAAGGTAATCCAACATAACAAACTAAAACAAACAATACTAGACAAAACGTTATGTGCTTAACTCAACTTTAAACATTTTGTTCACTCTCGTCTTCCTGGTTATCTCCCATAAACTGGTAGTGCACATAAAAATTGTAGAAGGGCCTAAATGGTAATTCATCAGTTGAATTTTCCTCCTTAATCCATGCATGCTTCTTGAACATACGTACCATACCATCTTCAATACACTCTGTATGTTCAAAATGGCATGCTTCTTGAACATACGTACCAGACCATCTTCAATACGCTCTGTATGTTCAAAATATTCCTTGAGTCTCCAATCCAGGTGATCCAACATATCAGAAATATTCTCAATTACATGCATAAGAATATGCACCTCTTTCTCTATCTTCTTGATTCTCTTTGAAAGTGCACTCGAGTCGTAATAGGACTGAATAGGTGATGAATTCTGGGATCCTTGATCCATTAGTATATTCATATCATTTTCATCTCACATTCCAATGCAACTGTAATAGACTTCAGGATCCATCGGCTTTCAAGGCAGTAGCACTTTTTCCCAACTTTCATAAGGTACTTGCGATTGACTGCAGAGTTGGAAAATAGTACTGGATGTCCCAATCCAGTTGCAGATCCATTCACGATCAAACCCAAAACTGATTTTACAATTATGGCTCTAATATCAACAGATTTTCCAGTTTGAATACAATAGTTCAGGATAACACTCTCCTTGGTGACCTTACTAATTTTCACAGCAGGCAGTAATTTTGAGGAAATGAAGAAATGCCATGCCTTTGAAGTAGGATTTAACAATGATGAAGAAAAACTCACACTCCCATCATCTTGGGCTTCCCAATTGGCATTTTATCTGTAAGGTAACAATAGAGTTCACCCATGTTATCTCTTGTAGGGGTAAAATTTGCATCGTGCAGACATGCACATTCTTTATTATAAACATTTCATTTATTCTCGAAGGAGTGAACTACACAAACCTACCTCGCATGTAGATCATTCCTTAGTTGATCCCATGAAGATTTGCATAAAAATTTTTTCACCATAGGGACGACTACAACGGCAGTAGTGTAGCAAAGCACTTCCCAATGCCTCTGCACAATAACTTCTTCGAATCGAGTATTTGGCATGTTGAATCCTCGATTAACAAATCCCCTCTCTTTGATAAGCCTCTTCTTCATTATAACTCAATCATGCAACTTATGTTCGTCAAAACTGATGAACTTTTTCCGGTTGAAAATTCTAAATCTAGCGGAGTTTCTAGAGTGGAAAGCCATAGGAATTGAAAAGAAGCCATAGAATTTGAAAAGTGGTGGGAAAGCCATAGGAATTGAAAAGTGGTGACTCTCCTCTCATTTTCTCCCCTAAAATATGTTTTGGAGTCAGTTTTTAAGAGTTATTTGAAGGTGACCCCACTAAAAACTGCCAAAAACTTCCATTTGAAACGTTTAAGTCATTTTTGTCTCCACGGCGCATCTTGCGCTAGCTCTCTGGAATTCGGTGCATCATGCGCCAGTTCCACAATTTTGGCCATTTCAATTTTGATCAAATAAATTCTAAGTATTTTCACAACATTAGGCAAACAAAGATGTTTCTAAACATTTTTCTCAAATACAAGGATTACATAAAAACATATTATTTAAAGACATAAACATAAACATACATATAAGATTTTAAACAAAAAACTCAAAAATCAAAGTAAACAATGATACATATGGGTTGCCTCCCACAAAGCGCTTGGTTTAATGTCGTCAGCCCGACATTCCCAGTCTTACTCTGGGTGACCCAACCTGATAGTATCTTTAACATTTGGTCTTCGCGTCTTCGCTCATCAAAATCAGGTTTCAATATGTGCCCATTGACATTAAATATTCTTCCAGTTTTGGGATCTTCATTATTGACTGCTCCATATCATCATCATCATCATCATTTTTCTTCATGTTCATTCATCGTCTTCACAACCGACGATTATGTTCTTTTTCAGACATTATGTATTATATAATAAAACTTCATGTCTAAGTGCAAACTTCTTGTTAGGTTCAAACTCTCTTTTTATTATCTTCTTATCATGCCATTCTTTCATTTTTTCCTTATAAATCATCGTATTATCGTAGGATTCATTCCTATTTTCTTCAAGCTCATTCAATTGCAATAATCTTTTCTCACCAGCTTCTTTTAAATTAAAATTAAATTATTTTATCGCATAATAAGTTTTATGTTCTAATTCAACTAGCAAGTGACAAGTCTTCCCAAAAATTAATTTATGTGGGGACCTTCCTATAAGTGTCTTATAAGCTGTCCTGTATGCCCATAATGCAGTATCTAATCTAATAGACCTTTCCATTTTATTAGGATTAACACTCTTCTCCAAAATCCTCTTAATTTTGCGATTAGATACTTCTACTAAACCACTAGTCTGAGGATGATAAGTAGTTGCAATTTTATGTATTAGTATTATAATATATTTTTCCGCCAATTTTGTAACTATTGCATTTCTAAAATGAGATCCTCAATCAGCAATGATGACTTTTGGCATTCCATATCTTGTAAAAATATTTTTAATTAAAAATTTTGAAATAATCTGAGCATCACATTCACTCTGAGCATCACATCAAGGTAAAGCGACTGCTTCTATCCATTTTGAAACATAATCTACCACAATCAATATATATATATTTTCCAAATGAAGGCATAAATGGTCCCATAAAATCTAATCCCCACACATCAAAAATTTTAATTTCCAAATTAAAATTTAGAGGCATTTCATTTCTTCTAAAAATATTACCTACTCTCTGATACTGATCACATGTTTTTATATATATATATTAACATTTTTAAATAGAGTAGTCCAATAAAATCCAGATTGTAAAATTTTTCAAGTAATTCTATCATTCCCAAAATGTCATCCAAATTCAGAATCATGACATTTTTGAATAATTTCCTGAATTTTTTTCTAAGACACACATTTTCTTATAACTAAATCTTTACATTGTTTATACAAATGAGGATCATCCTAAAAATAATATTTTGCATCATAAATGAATTTCTTTTCCTGTTATTTTGTTAGTCCATATGGTAAAATACCTCTAAAAATATAATTCACAATATCAGCATACTAATGTATTTCCCATCCTTTTACATCATAATGTTATTCATTAGGAAAAGTATCTTTAATCTCTCTCTCCAAATCAAGTATTTCTTCCTGTTCTAACCTCAATAGATGATCAACTATTTAATTATCAGTCTCTTTCCCATCGACTACTACAAAATCAAACTCTTGCATCAGAAGTATCCATCTAATTAATTTTGGTTTTGCATCCTTCTTTTTCATCAAATATTTAATGGCAGAATGGTCAGTATGCACAACACATTTAGCTCTAATCAAATATGATCTAAAATTATCAAAAACATACACAATGGCTAATAACTCTTTCAGTGGTTATATAGTTAATCTGAGCGTCATTAAGAGTCTTACTAGCATAATATATGACATTGAAAATTTTATCATATTTCTGCCCTAAAATAGCTCCAATTTCATAATCATTAGCATCACACATTAATTTAAAAGGTTTCTCCAAGTTCGGTGAAACAATTATTGGAGCAGTGATAAATTTTTCCTTTAAAGTTTCAAAGTTTTTAAGACAATCTTGGTTAAAAACAAACTTTACATCTTTTTCTAGAAGTTGGCATAAAGGCTTAGTAATTTTTAAAAAATCTTTGATATATCTCTTGTAGAATCCAACATGTCTTAAAAAGCTCCTAAATCCTCTTACAGTAGTATGTGGAGGTAGGTTTGATAATACATGAATTTTTGCAAGATCTATTTCCATGACATTTTCTAAAATTTTATGTCTAAGAACAATTCCTCCTGTAGCCATAAATTGACATTTCTCTTAGTTCAAAATGAGATTAATCTTTTCACAATGTTCCAGAACTTTCTCTAATTGATTTAGACATATTTCAAAAGAAGTTTCGAATATAAAAAAAATTATCTGTAAAGACTTAAATCCCCTTTTCAATCAAATCACTGAAAATTGACATCATACATCTTTGAAATGTTGTAGGTGCATTACATAATTCAAGAGGCATTCGTCGAAAAACAAAAGTTCCATAAGGACTAGTAAATATTGTACTAGGGACTAGTAAATATTGTTTTCTCTTGATCCTCAGGGGCAATAAGTATTTGGTGGTATCCGGTATATCCATATAGAAAACAAAAATATTTGTGCCCAAAATCTATCCAACATCTGGTCCAAAAGGTTAAAGGAAAATGATCCTTTGTTTACAATCTATGTAGATTCACCATCCAGTGACTTGTCTTATTGATATTAATTCATTATGCGCATTTGTCACTAAAGTTACACCTCCTTTCTTTGGAACACATAAAATTGGACTCACCCAAGCACTGTCTAAAATTGGATATATTATTTCCGCATCTAACCATTTTATAAGTTCTTTATTAACCACTTCTTTCATCAAAGGATTCAATCTTCTTTGAGAATCAATTCTTGGTTTATGTTGATCTTCCAATAAAATTCTATGCTTACAGGTTGAAGGACTGATTCCTTAATATTAGCTAATGTCAATCCAAAGGCTTTCTTATATATTTTCAAAGTTTTTAACAACTATTTTTTTTTTGTGCATCAATTAGTTCTGAGGATACTATGAAAGGTAGTGTATATGATTCTCCTAAGAATGCATACTTCAAATGTGTAGCAAGTGTTTTCAATTCTAGTTCAGGGAGTTTCTTAGTAGATGAAATCAAATTGTTGTCTTTTTCTTTAGGATCTAACATTTTAAATTTTTCCTGAACATATTTCAGTTCTTTCGTACTCACTTCCATAGACTTATCTTGGATTTTATCCTCATCTTAATATTCCATATATTCCTTTTCAAATTTGCTTTCATATGTCTTTTTGAAATATTCATGGCTTAAAAACTCATTAATATCCATTTTGAAGCATTCAATCTCTTGTTCTTTTGCAGGGTATCTCATTGATTTTGTAATATTAAATATAACATCTTGATCACTAACGTTCTTCTTTCTAGTTAGTTCTTCTTTCTACACATCTATCAAAGCTCTTCCAATGTCTAGGAATGGTCTTCTTAAAATAATAGGAATTTATTAATCTTCCTCTATATCTAATACAATAAAGTCCACATGAAGGATAAATTTATCAACCTTTACTAAAACATCTTCTATAACTCCTTTAGGATAGGTAATCGAACGATCAACTAACTGAAGAGTTACACTTGTAGATGAAATATCTCCTAAGCCCAACCTTTTGAAAGTTGATAATAACATAAGATTAATACTGACTCCTAAATCACATAAAGCTTTTCCATAAAATTTCTCAAAAATAGTACAAGAAATTGTAAAATTTCCAGGATCTTTAAGTTTTTCAGGAAGCTTCTTCTGAATTATAGAGCTACACTCTTCACTGAGGGCAACAGTCTCATTATCTACAAACTTCCTTTTCTTATTAAGTATATCCTTCATGAACTTCCCATAACTTGGCATTTGTTCTAAAGCTTCAACAAATTGGATGTTTATCGTCAATTTCCTCAAAATTTCCAAAAAGTTCAAAAATTGATTATTTCTATACTTCTGCTTCAATCTTTGAGGAAATGGAGGTGGTGATCTTTCTACAATGATTTTTATTATCTACAGTGATTTTCATTGGTTTAATAGGACTTTATGACTCACAATAAAAATCTTCACTAGAATTTTCACTTTCCACCCCATCTTTTTCAATTTCAACTTCTTGTTGAACTCTTTCTTCTGATTCTTTTCCACTTCTCAGTTGAATAACTTTAATTAGTCCTTGGGGGTATTAAGTTTTATAAGCTTGATTTCCTTGATTGTTGGAGCTTCCTACTGGGTTTGCAACATTGTTTCATCATTGTGGATTTGAAGCATTTGAGTTATTTCTACTCCAACTAAAGTTTGGATGATTCTTCCAACCAAGATTATAATAACTGACATAAGGATTATTAGAACAGGATTATTAGAACGGATTATTAGAACGACTGTTTATTGCATTTAAAGTCTCATAAGAAGATTGAGATTCTATCATTTGTCCAAATGAGTTCTCCTTAAGCACAAATGCTATTTGAGAATAATTCATTGAGAATAATTCATTTTATCTTCTTTGATATAGCAACAATTTGAGTAGCTAATATAAATATTGCATTAGAATCATGAATACTAGCTACTCTTTTTGGATTTACCCTTTCTGAGGGCCACTGAAAATTATTAGTAGCCATCTCTTCAATTAATGAATATGCTTAATCGAATGGTTTTAAAATTAATGATCCACCGACAGTAGCATCAATTATCGATCTAAGAGATCCAAACAGTCAATTATAAAAAGTTTGAATTATTAAACAATCTTGCAACACATGGTATGGACACTTCCTAAGGATATATTTAAATCTTTCCCAGGCTTCATAAATTTGTTCCCCTTCAAAGTGACAAAAAAATGTAATATAATTTCTATGCTTAGTAGTTTTTGAAGGTGAAAAATATTTAAATAAAAATTTTGTGATAAATCTCCCCAAGTTCTGATAGATCTGAGTGCTAACGAGTTTAACCACATCTTAGCTTTACCCCTCAGTGAAAAAGGAAAAAGTCTAGGTCTGACAGCATCATTCGACACTCCATCATATTTAAATATAACACACAATTCTAGAAAACTAGAAGGTGTAAATTGGGATCTTCAGTTGGCATTCCCCCAAACTGATTGTTTTGTACCATTTGGATAATAACAGGTTTAAGCTCAAATGAATTGGCAGCTACAACAGGGATTGTATACTCAAATGAATTTCTTCTGCTGTAGGATTAACATAATCCCTTAAAGGTTAAAGGTCTCTGATAATGTTCGTTTTCATTTCCAACATTACTTGAGTTGCAAGCCATTTTGTAGGAATGATTTTTTTTTGTTATTTTTGAATTTTTATAACAGTTCTTTCTAATTCATAATCGTAAGGTACTAAGTTTTCAAATCTTATACTCGCATAAACAAAATAAAACAAATAATTAAAAAATAAGCAACACACTTAAAAAAGAAAATGTTCAAACCAAACTATAAATACTCTTTTTTTATATTTACATTTTAAAATAAAATAAAATAACTATTACTTTCCGTTACTTCCCCGACAAGGGCACCAAAAACTTGATGCACGTAAACTTGGGATTAAATTAATAATAAATATGCAATGTAACCCAAATAATAATTTAACTTTAATGAAAATAATTTATCTTTAAAACCTTTTTTAAACTCCAAATTTCTTCTACATGTAACACAAGTATACATATCGTTCAAGTAATACAAGGCTCTAATGGAGTCCTAGATATCGATCCCAAAGGAAAGCTGAAAATATATATAAGCTAGCTATTAATATTCTATTCTTAAATTAGAATGAAAATAAAAACAAAGTAATGTACGTAGTTTGAAGTTAAACTACTCATGTGAAGTGCTACTAAATATGTTGATGTACGATTATAACAGTTAAGTTAAACTAGATGCTAAAAAAAGTAAAATTGTTAAAAAAAATAAAGGTTTTTGTTGATGAAAATTTAAAGTATGAGAAAAAACCTTTCCCCTTTACAATGAAAATATGGCTTGTAAAGAAATTGAAATCATTTAAAAAATATATTTAAAAACTGTTTTGTGTTAAATAGGAGCAATCCTATTCTCTGCCTTCTTCCAAGCGCTATAAAGAACATTGACTAATCCAAAGTTCGGTCCCTAATTCTGTGGTTAGGTTGGGAGGATACTGGCTGTCACTTTAGACCTCCCACTACTCCCTCACCCGAGGGTTAAAGTCCCTAATTCTGTGGTTAGGTTGGGAGGATACTGGTTGTCACTTTAGACCTCCCACTACTCCCTCACCTGAGGGCTAAAATGCTTGCATTTGTTTCCAATCAACTAAACTAAATTAAGGATTCTAATCTGTCACCTTAAAATCCTTCAATTCTACATCCAACAAGGATACATCTAACAAAAGTATATTTCCTTATTTATTTGCACCCAATTCCATGGATGACATACTCTCTCATGAAATCAAATATGATTCTCCCTTTGCTGTAGAAATCATATGCCCTTTTTAGAACATATGTTTCTCAAAACATTTTAACAATTCAATTGGCCAGATTTAAAACTAAATGAAGGTCGGAGTTCAAATACTCAAAAATTATCGACATTTAAAACTGTTGAAAATAGAAAAAATTCTTCACAAAACTATTCCTTCGAAGTAGGGGAAGGATAAAGAAGACTACTTAAAATTCATGAGAAGGATATGATAAAACACGGACTTCATATATAAAAATAAGTTTATTAAAAAAGAAATGAAAAATACAACTTATCTCACAGTCCTTCCCAAGCAAATCCCTCAAAGTTCTCTCCAAGCCTTTCTCTCTCTCCAAGGACTCCCCCGCCAAGGCCTCCCAATTCTCTCTTAGAAGTGTAATGAAGAAGAAATCTCTCACCATCCCTCTCCTCTTGCACCCTAGAAGACAATCTCTAAGCCCTTGACTTTCTCGCTTTATCTCTCCTTCTTGGTTCTCACGCCACCTATCTTTTTTTTGCCCCCCCATTTAGAAACCTCCTATGAAAAGAGTTTCCATTTCCCTCCAAAATTTAAAAGTCAAACCTTTGAATTCAAAAGATGTGTCTCTTTGATCTAAGAGTCAAATCCCTTCAAATTAGAACCTTCCAAAGTGTCTAGATGCATTTAATCACTCAATGAGGTGTTTAGAACAAGTGGCCCTTTAAAAATTTGCATAAAATACATCTCAAACCGCCTTAATTTAAAAATGTCACACTTGGCGCATCGTGCGCCAGCGCTCTGGATTTTGGCGCATCATGCGCCAAACCTTAAAATTGGATGTTTTTGCTCCAAATTTTGCTTATTTTGCTATTTTTACTCCAAATGCCTAAAAATGGTATACCTGCAACAAAAGCACAAAAATACCTTTCTTTAAAGTGCAATATCACCAAAAATAAACATAAAAATGGTACTTAAAACAATATATTATTTTTGTTATTACTAATGAAGATGTCTAAACCATAAAGACAACATGATTTCTCGAGAATGATAAATTTTTTTTCCACTAATCAAATCTCAAACATTACATTGACACAGGTCAACCCTTCCATACATGCTCTACAAGATGGAGAGGTAATACTTCTTTTTTCAAAGCATGTGTTGAAGGGTTTACCTGTGCCCATGTAGTGCTTAAGAGTTGATTAGTGAAAATGGAATTTACCATCTAAGAGAAACCATGTTTCCCTTCTAGTTTAGATTTTTGTGTTAGTTCAAGCGTGCAAGAGTGATGGTTTCTGTCACTTGGGTTGCTTTTATCCCTATTAAGTTTCTCATTCGCAATATCCCACAAATTTTTTTGATGTCGGGTTAACACCCGCCCCATGACATGTTTATGAGACAGACATGTTCAATACACAAAATACTCTTTTTGCCTTTTAGTAGACCATGTTGCCATACTAGCTCAAATTTACGCACATATTCTCCTTCTTGCAAAGCATGTGTTGAACGGTTTACATGTATAAATGTATAAGCTGAGATTTTCTTAGTGGAAATGAACAAATATTTGTATCTTATAAAAAATGTGTTCTATATATGTTGTGGATAACTAAAATGATTTGCAGATGTCAGGTAATATTTCTGTGGTTATTTATGAGTAGATGAATAAAAAGATGTGTAATATATGTATTATTTTTGTTGTAAGATATGTCTATTTTATGCAATTTAAGTTGCATTAATTGTAAATACTAGGGGCTACTTGTGGTTTATTTCTAGATTATATCTAGTTTAATTTTAATGTTCTACCTAAGTTGTTAAGCTAAACTACAAAAAACTTGATTGCGTTAATTTGCAAATATCTTTCAATATTAAAAAATACACACTTCAGATACAATAGTAAATATACAAATTAATCCCAACAAAAATAACTTTAATGAAAATGGTTTTATCTTTTAGAACTCTTTAAACTGCCAAATCCCCTAATAACACAAGTATACATATCATTCAAGTAATAAAACCCTATAATGATGTCCTAGATATCAATCCCACATGGAAGTTAGAAATGCCTATTAGTAAATTCTTAAGATTATAATGTGAACTACAATTTTAAACTACAAAAGTTAAGTGCTAGATTTGAGTATAAAGTAATAGAGTGAATGCTAAATAAAATGCAGCAAAAAGACAAAGTTAATTAAACTAATTGCTAAACTTTCAAAAGTAAAATTACAAAAACTAAACCAATTTTTTTGTGGCAAAGAGTTAAAATTTAAGAAAGCATCCATCCCCTTTATAGTGAATATATAGATTATGAAGAAATTAAAATCATTTGAAAAAAAATATATAAATTGTTTTGTGCCAAATATGAGTAATCATATTCTTTACTTCTTCCGAGTGCATAAAGAATATTAACTAATCCAGAGTTTGGTCCCTAATTTCGTGGTTAGGCTGAGAGGATACCGGCTACCACTCGAGAGCTCCCACTACTCCCGCACCTGAGGGCTAACAATCTCGCATCAGTTTCCAATCAATTGGACCAAATTGGGAATATTAATCTGTCACCTTAAAATTTCCAATTTTGCATCCAACAAAGTATATTTCCCTATTTATTTGCACTAAACTCCATGAATGACATCCTCTCGCATGAAATCAATGTGACTCTCATCATGTTGTAGAAATCATAGCACTTTCAGAACATATGTTTCTCAACATAGTTTAACAATTCAATTGGCCAGATCAAAAGTAAATGAACATCGGAGTTCACATCATCATAAATTATTGACATTTAAAATAATATAAAACTAAATCAATTCTTCACAAAACCATATCTAAAAGTAGGGAGAATGATAAAGAAGACTACTGTGAATTCATAAGAAGGATGCGATAAAACAAGTATTTCATATAAAAAAATAAGTTTACAAAATAAAAGAAATAAAAGACACAACTTATCTCACAATCATTCCCAAGCAAATCCTTGGAAGTTCTCTTCAAACCTTTCTCTCCTTACGAATACCCTCAATTCTCTTAGAAATGTAAAGAAGAAGAAATCTCTCACCTTCCCTGTCCTCTTACAATCCTTGAAGAAAATCTCCAAGCTCTTGACTTCCTCTCTCTTTCTCTCTTTCGCCCTCTTTATACACCACACCACCAACTCTATTACAAAACCCTCTCTTTTATTAAAAGCTGCCCCCTCTAAAAAGAATTCAAAATTCCCTCCAAAATTTTGTCAAAAAGTCAACTCTTTTGAATTTAAAAGACATGTCCATTGATCCAAGAGACATATCCCTTCGTTAAAGAACCTCCCAAAGTGTCTAGATGCATTGAATCACTTTAAGGGGTGTTTAGAACAAGTGTCCCTTTGAAAATTTGCGCAAAAAATTCATTCTGAACTGTTTTAATTCACAAAAATTCATCTCTGGAGCCAGTTCTATGCAACTGGTGCCAACTTGCATAAGTCCAATCTGTTCTTCATTTCGGTGCTTCAGGTAGCAAATCTACGCCAACTCTCTGTAAAATGGCTCTTCTAGAGCCAATCTGGTGCATTTTGCACTAGTTCTGGCGCATCTGGCACCAATCTGGCACCAGAACTCCCTAACTTTGTTGTTTTTGCTCCAAATTTCATCCTTTTACATTTTTGCTACTTTTGCTCCAAATGCCTAAAATTGATATAGTTGCAATAAAAACATGAAAATACCCTTGTTTAAAGTGCAGTATCACAAAAAAAAAGAATAAAATAGATACTTAAAACAACATATTATTTTGGTGTATCAGAGACATTCTTATAAGAGTTTTATAAGTAGTCATATAAGCACATAATGCAGAATTAAGTCTATCAGACCAATCAATTCTTTTAGGATTTACAGTTTTCTCCAAATTCTTTTAATTTCACTATTTGACACTGACTTTCTATATAGATGTAAAATGCGATGTATATGATTATATGCTTAATTTCCTTATCAATTCCGATGACCGACAGCTTCTTACGGGCAAACCCCACACCAAAAATAGTGCCGACAAAGTTTTCCACTATGAAACAAATAAGAATACAATTATAATATATAAATAAGGGATACTAGGCAAGTATAAGTGTCATTATTAAGTAATATAAGACTTTTTGTTTAAGCCTCGAATATCAAACTCACAGGGAAGGCTAACAATATGCACTTAAGAAAATTAGAAAATTTAGATGACAATAATCTACTTAGCTAAATATTGTATTCCTGAAATAAATTTTCCCATTAGTTATGATTACTCTTAGCATCTGTCGGCACTATTTTTGGTGTGGGGTGTGGGGTTTGCCCGTAAGAAGCTGTCGGTCATCGGAATTGAAATCCCGTTGCCCGCTTCGGAAGGACGTTTTAAAGATTTTTTATTTTGAAAAAAGATGAAGTCAAACTGACCCCATAATTTTTATAGTTTAGATGAAAGAGCGCTTTACCTCAAATCCTGTATCTATTCCAAAGGATGAACACAAGAGTTAGGGGTGAGACTCAATCAAATAAACTAAAGAAAGTTATGATATCCGTTTGGTCGGCAAAACCAATGTATTGGCCGACAAGTTCCCCTATTTAATATAAGGAATTAAATAGGGTTTATATTATG